>NW_028301564.1:25645000-25687500 GCF_042242905.1 Orbicella faveolata | reverse complement strand
AAAACTCCAGCAATTAATAATGGTAACAGGACTGAGTGGAGTCCAGTTCGGTCTGTAATCATACGAGTGATAACAAAATCAGACGACCGCACAGCGAGAGTCTGATTTGTTCATCAGGAGTATCATTACAGACTCAATTGGACGACACGACGTCCTGTTACCAATTAATCATAACCATTACAATTTCCCACAAAAGTAAAAGTTTCATTCGAAGAGAGCTTTTAATAGTCATTTTTTAAAATCATAATTAAAAATATGGAGAAAAGCTTGCAAAATGGCTGTTAAGTTTCTTTCAATATGGTCACCGGAGACTAAACCTCCACAATTTTACAAAGCCAGTCTCTTGAATTAGTTGCTATAGTGATTGTAATCAATGTTGTGATTGGTGTACTTAGTGGAGAGGACGTAAAATGACGGGCTCATGTAACTGTCGGATTACAGGTGTCCGATTACAGCCAACTCTCCGATTACACTGTCCGATTACAACTTTGCAGATTAATAAGAGCGAAATACAGCAGTTTATGTACCAATCACATTTGAGGAGATTGTAACTGTTATGATTAATGATGGTAATTGAACTCGCACTGCGCGCTCGTTCGATAGTGAAATTACGCGTAAGACTTCAGACCAAAACTGCACGACAATGACACAATTCGTGCTATTTGAAAATTCTTCAATCTGTACACGACTCGTGCAATTTCGGACGTTTCCATATTTCGTAAAAGTGAAAATATCGAGGTGACGCATAGATATAAATGAGTGAAAAACGTAATTAACATTTTTGTATGTTCAGTAGAAATAACTTAGCGAGGAGTCTTCTTGCACGTTCGAGGATGCTTAGTATTCTTTGATTATCAGCATTTCGTAAATGAGACACTCAAATTGTTTCGGCCCTTTTCTAGTACCTAAAAGTTGTGAATTAAATTTGGTTTTGACGGATAGCTTTAATACTGTACTCTAAGAGTTACAAGGTGTGGGCCTCAAAAGCCTTTTTCGGTCTCAGAAGACTGAAAAAAGCTAAATCTGAATAGAATTAAGTTATTACTTTCTAAAGAAACTATTGGTCTGTGTCGACGGACAAGTAAAAACTTGATCAACCGCCAAAGCATGTATTAGCTTTTCGAGTATTAGCTTTGTCAGAGCTTCGTACAGAGTTTTTTTTTACGGTTTTCTTGTTTTATTTCCCGTAACATTAAATGATTTACTCTGTCGTAGCTGATTCAAACAAACATTCTCACGTTTGTCCTTTCCGAAAACGGTTCGTTGTACATCTCATTCAACAAAGTTGGATTCGATAATCGCGAGGGTGACATATGGTAACTAGCCCACTCTGGTCATGGATGTACTAGTTCTCAGTGAAACACTAGCACTGTCGAATGGGAAAAAATATTACTATTAATTAGAGTTTCCTTTCGGTTCTAATGTTCTTTTAAAACTCTCCGAATCTTTTAGTTCTGAAAGAGTAAGTAAATCTGAAGCCATTTTATTTTCTTTCGATGAACGTTTCATAGCGCACCGAAGTAAAATAAAAATATATAAATAACATTATGTAAGTGTTTAAGTGCCACTAAAACGAAATTTCCCTACTCTCTTTTATTATCCCGATCTATAGTTTCAAACGTGCTTAAAGTAATGGTGAACTTTATTTCTGTCAAATCCTAACGGAAAGTGCTTTTTTTAGCTGTTGAGATCGACTTTTTGGAGCAAAACTGTGTCCGGGCTCTGGAACCGAGTTTAAGGACCTTGTGACGTCACTGGTTGTATTCACGCAAGAAGCGCTATGGATTCTCTCTTGTTTTCACTTGATTTATTCAAGTTTATTCTTCATATTGTCGATACCTACTAGATTTCTACCTTGTAATTTCTGTCCAGCGTTGACAGGAAATACACATCATAAACGTTGGAGGGCGCCAGAGAGTGTAGATTCACCAAAATAAATGATACAGATTAGAACAGCTCAGTACACTTTTCGAACATCTTGAGTACTCGATTGGAGATTTCGAAGACGAGTGTGGCAACTTTTATATCACGTCCTGAAGCCTAAACACGATATTTCGTCGTCTGTTTTCAGCCTGGTTCTGAAATTTGGATTCTCACGTTTATCCAAGGTCTATTAACAAGGTTCGAATATATCCTCGGCAACTTTACCGCATGGAAAGCCGTAAGCACATCAGCCATCCGCACAATCACGAAGTTATTAACGGTCCACAAGCTTTGAGTCGAGTACTTCTTTGCACACAGAGGGCATCTTTTTATGATACTAATAAGTGAGAGTTCTTGTGGTAGACAAAATGTATCTTTGAAAATTGTGATCCGCAGCAGGGTTTGCTTTATCGCTGCATACGTATCAGTGTAAACAAAGCGGGAATTTCGCTTCTCTTTTACACGTATCTCCCAATTGCAATATTTCACGGCCGATGGATTACTTTGAGTTCTTTACCACATAATTATGTCTATGATCTTCTTTTAATAGTATCCAAGTTCAAAACAATTCGTTAAAACGTCACTAGTTGCGTTCGACGAAGTGGAACGCAAACCTAATTTTGACCTGTGGCTTTTCAGAGTTGGTCTTCCTGTGCACGGTTCTAGGCTGAAAAAAACCACATTCCTGTAAGGACACCAAAATGGCCACCCCGCTTGATTTTTGCAGGGGCATGTCACGGCCAGTAAACTGGTACCGTTTAATGCTAAGACGTGATAAGACATGTGGGGAACATGTGAGTATGTGAGCAGGCCATGTGAGCTCGTCTTTCCGATGGATCTTTTTTTGACTTCTTTCCATTCAGTCGCCGTACGCCTCGCTATTATGTGCTCTCAGCGTTAGATTTTGGCGAATTTAAACACTTCGACGGCAGCATTTATCGCAATCTGAGGGAATTGTCCTTGTTTATTAACTCGACTTGGCTTTGGGATGATAAACCGTGGGAACAGCTACATTTTGATTGCATTTGTTGATTAGTTCCAGTCGCGACAGATAGCTCAGTCTTTATCCGGTCGAAATATTATTGTTTGGAATCGGTGGAAAAGTACTCTGAAGGCAAGCAAGATCCATAAGACTACTTTATTCATCAGGGGAAGTACTCGAATTAGTCGCGAAACGAGCACGCGACTGCAAATGCTACCTTAGAATAATGTACGTAATTTAAATATTCTATGAAACTTGAGAGACTACAGAAACTGGCAGCGTCACGCAACGTACAAACAAATCATGACCTCTTCACTAGCATGGACTTTGACACTATGCATATCTGACTGTAAAACCTCGGTTGCTGCTGAAAAATGTTGATTTTAGCAATAGACAAAGGTTGAAAGTCAGCTAGTGAAATCATTTATTTACGATATATAATTATATATATTAAAGTGAGAGCGTCGAACGCACTCTCATAATCTCTGATTACTACTAGTTTACACTCCTTTCGAAGGTTTATTAAACAGAATTTGAACTAATTTGCATATATGACCTTTCGCCGCCGACATTGTCAGGCTTTCTCTCGTTTCCTGAAAACATACCTGTAGGGTCATGGCGGCTTAGTTTACCTTTATAGTTCGCTCCCTCATATAAAAGAAGAGGGTTTCTTAAATTGTTGCTGTTGTGATAACTTGTAGGATGTAGCAGATACAACTGGACTGAAGGTCATTGTGGCACAATCTCGTCCGCTGTGAAACTCACAAAGTGTCCGGTTTCCTCGAAGCGAAGCGACTTGAAAACTCGAAGCGTTGTTGCTGCGATTCGTGCAGCAGCAGTCCGAATAATATTTTCAAAAGCCGCTTTCTCTTGTTTTCATGTCTTTTTTACTTTATGAGTGTAGATATTGTTTAATTGAGTGCTGGCCATTTCACCAAGAGTCCCGGATCATTTTGCGATCTAAGAACTCCCACTCGTTTGCTTGCTTACATAAAATATCCTGCAAATATCCAATTAAATAGACTGGAAAGCCCCAGGATCGACTCTCCACCTCTTCATGTCTAAGGCTACTGTTATTATCTGCTTTACAGCTCTGAGATGTCCTTAAGATGTTTTTTGGGGGGCTTCGAACAGTAATCTCTTCTCCCATAATCACTCTAAATTTTCAGCGCGGCATGAGAGTAATACAACCAGTGACGTCACTAGGCTGTTTTGGCCGCGTCAAAATGGCAGCCAATTTTGGGCTTAACCAGCCAACTTCGAACGGCTCAAAAAGCAGTTTTCGCTTACCGAATGCGAAAAAAAGTTTGCAGTGTTTCCAAGTTAGGTTGAAACTTTATTACTAAGCAAAAATCTCACATACAAAAATTTCGTTTCAGTAGCACTTTAAGTGTATTTAGCACTGTTGTGCTAATTTGTAAGACTTAAATAAATAAATAAATAAATAAATAAATGAATGAATAAATAAATAAATAAATAAATAAAAAATCACTTGATAAAAAATAAATAAACAAATACTGCAAATAGAAGATAAACTATTAAGAATCCCGACTGGTGGGAGGCTTACCAGCTGACTATTTACACAACGCGGTGGAAGAGTTGAACTGCGGACCACCGGAAACCAATCCAGATAGTAGCAGGGTGCAGGATTTGAACTAGGGACCTCCAGATTTCTAATCCAGAGCCTTCGCCGCCAAAGTAGCCGTGTCTCCAGATTGTTATACGTCACACAATTTCTTTCACTCACTCACTCAATCCCGAATTGCCCAGTGGCACATTCCCGCTATTTTATTGGCGGAATTCAGTTATGGAAATCCACTCTGAGTTAGTATAATTATTGTTTCTATTATCAATGTTTCTAGGATAGCATCATTTCATAATATGATTCTGAATTCCTTCTTCTGCATTAGTTCCAGAGAAAGAAAACAAATCGCTTTGCCTGTCTCCTATAAAGGTAAGTGTATAAATACATGTAGATATCTCTTTTCAGAAGGCAAGATTTTGAACAGTTTAAATATATTATTATGAATGGTGAAAAGCAGCTTGAAATTAAGAGAAAACCTCATTTTGTCTCCTTGAAATCAGTTTTATATTATAGTCCGCTGCAGGAAAACGGTCATAGTGACAAGTTACACATGTTAATGCAAATCTAAGGAAAAAAACTGGACAATATTTACTTTGACTTGGGAGTTTATTAGAAAAAGTACGGGGAAAGGCCAATTAAATAGTAAAGACTGGACGATCGGATCTAAGAAGATAATATCGTCGGATCAAAGATCTTGTTCTTAGTCTCGATAAGCTGTTCATTTTTAACATGGTATTGGCCTTCTCTTTCTGCGGGACAGGTTTTAGTAAATGGCCGGTTTGAACCCAGAAATATCAATAGTTCGTATTGTATGATCGTCCATGTGAGGGTAGATGAACTGTTGTTGGTGACTGACGTTTCGACAGCCTGAGCGGAAGTCGTCTCCAGAGTCAAGTGAATAGTGTTAGCCAGTCGATTATGTTATAAGTCTAGTCCGTTGAAAGTGATTAGTCAGTTTAGCCGTGATGGCATTGCCTTTAAGACTCGTGTAAAATTCGTCAACAGTCGTTGGTCTGTTCGAGTCAGTTTCGATCCGTGTATTGTTAGTCAAATAAAGTCGGTCTGTTTGAGTTCCGTTTTGTCTTTTGTCCTGAATAAGTCCTTTTAGGTGCCGTTAGTTGTTGCCTTTAAAAAAATATAATTTGTAATGTTTTTGCGATTTACCCTAGATGAAACATACCGATTTTTTTATCCTTGTATATTCTACTTGCCATACACTAAAGTATTCGCTTTTCATATCACCTGGTTCGCGCAAAATTCATGTTTCACCGATTTTCGATTTTTATTCTTTATCTTTCCATGGAAATATCGATTGCCTTAAGAAATATATATTACACCAAACTTTAACCCATTTCCAAATACTGGAATAATTTTTATATCGCTCCGATCAGGGAAAACTGTTTAAAGCTTATTGATGCTTTAAAATGCTTGGTATGGCCCAGAAAATGTATCGAGACACCTTAAAAAGCACCAAAACAGTGAATCACAGAACAAAAAAGCACAATTAAAATTTAGTTTCTTCGTAGAAAATCGGCCTCCAAAAGACCAAATGTTTTACCCAACTTGATCGTATTTGCCAACAAAGAGATTAATTAAAGAATCTGACCAACTAACCTGGTAATGGAACTTCCGTAGTTTTTCATCTTCATATATCTTGATGTTAGTTACAAGAAGTGATGCTGGTTCACAATAATATCTAGCTTATTTTCGCACGGAAAGAATTAACTTCCGTAAGCCCAAGCTCTTACCAATTTATTTGCCTTCAAAAAGCTTCGAACAGCCCAAAGTGTTGATTTTGTTATCTTCAGAATAGAAGGAAAGTGCAGGAAATGTGATAAACATAAACTGAAATAGACCTCGCCGAGGTTGGCGTCAGCGGCTAAAATAAAACACACAACTTGAGTAGTCTGGGTATTTGATTGGGGCAGTACAATCCAGGACATGATATCATATCACTTTCTTCGCGGTATGAAATTTTCTTAAGACTTTATCACACTGATATTTCTCACGCTTAATAAGTTCTGATCGGTTTGCTTTCATCATTAATTTATTTGCTGTTTGTGATTGGCTCTTTGATTTCTTAGGTTCTGATTAGGACTTGATTCTATGGACATGCTAACTAAATCGTTTTCATTGACAGGTGACAGACTTTGACATTGGGGCAAAGGTTCTTTGCAAACCTGAACAGATCCATTGGAATAATACAGTGGGAAAGAGACCGAAATGTTTTGACTGTCCGGACTGTCTCCCAGGGACAGAGCCCTCAGTCCCGTGTGGGAGCTCAGTAAACGACTGGCCAGACATTCACTGTGTTTCGTGCAAACTTGGCAAAACGTATTCTGACAAATATGACACATCGCATTGCAAGGCATGTACAATATGTTCTAAAGGAAGAGCAGTTAAAAATAGCTGCACCTTAACTACAGATACTAAATGTGACAGCAAATGTGGGCCCGGATTTTATACTGTTCGTTTGATATCTGGCTGTTTCCCTTGCACGCAATGTTGCGACGATGGAAAGGATGAGCTTGCAGTGGAATGTGCGAATAACAAGAAGAAGTGTAAAGTGCGACCTGCGCCATGCACCCGTGTTGAGACAACGCCTTCGAAGCCAACCAACCGTAATTACAGCTCTTCTAAGCCAACCAAGCGTAATTACAGCACTTCTAATACCTCAACAACAGTTCAGACAGCAGGTGACAGAACAACAATGACGGTAAATGAAGAAGAGAACTCGTTGTTCGGAGAACTCAGCATCTCGATCACGCCAACTTCGGCTTTCGATGACGGAGTGCTAAAAGACGGGAGAGTCGAGTCTGGAAAGCAAGATGGAATAAGTATAGTTGTGATCCTCTTGATCATAGTTACAGCATTATGTGTGGTTTTGTCCATCTCAGTGATCGTAAAAAGATTCATACCAGTAAGATATATGCTACGATCTTCCATGGGGCAGGATTCAAATAATGAAGGCTGTAACATTTCCCAAGGAGGAACAATACCTCTTCCCCATTCATCGGCGCGGCCTAGTCAGGATTCTGTAACACCTTTGCTTAATCGATCAGAGTCACCTCAGCCGAATGGATCTGCAACACCTCAGCATATGGTATCTACTTCACTACACACCAATGAAGCTGTATCATCTCAGGGGAATGAATCTGAATCGCCCGAGCCCAATAAATCTACCACAGCTCATTCCAGTGATTCTTTATCGCCTCAGGCAAGAGAATATGAACCACCCCAACCCAATATATCTAGATCTGTCTCGCCTCAGCCTAGTGAATCTGTATCATCTCAACCCGATGGATCTGCATCAACTCACCCCAATCAATCAGCAGCAGCAGCAGCCGCCCAGTCCAATCGACCTGCTCAAGAACAAGTCAAATCGAATCCAGGTGAGCTATTGTCGATAAAAAGCCAGCATGGCTATTAAAGATTATATAATAACCCAAGTTATTCTCGCATTTTGATTGGTTCTCGCCTATGATCTATTAGAGGACAGACGCACGATTGACGTCATCATTACAAAGTTTTTCCCTCTGTGTTTTAAAATGGCGGAAAGTTTTGTGAATTTAGATAATTTAGATAATTTAGATACGTGACTGGGCAAAAGATAAGGTACAAAAAAGTCGGGCATTAAAAAGAAACGAGAAGCATAGTCTAGCAGGAAGGAGAAAGATAAAGCCGTTTCTTTTTTAGAAAATGACTCAGAAAAAATACTCGGCAGTCGAGCGAGACTAAACCAAACACAAAATTGGTTTTGGTAAGCGGCGAACCATGGCTTTATTTCGAATTTAACAAACCCAATAAATTATTAATTAATTAACCCAATAATACTTGACTTTTCAGCATGTTCTTTAAAGTGCCTATGAAATACAAAATAATTGCTGCTTATTTGAAAGGCCTTTCAAAGTTAAGAAGAATGACGTTTTCCTTTTTCGAATATCTTTTTTTCGTTTACATATTTACATTTTTGTATTATGCAAATGAGGAAAGTGATGACGTCATAGGTGGTTCCACTAAAACAGCACAACACTCAATCGAGTATAACTCTAGAAATATTAAGGCACTGTTCTTTAAACTTGGCATCAGAAATGTACATCACAAACGAAACATAATGAAACCCGTCGTGCCGTTGCCATGACAACAGTTATGCCGCTGGTTCTGTTTCAATTAAGACTAAAATTCCCGGATTTTATCTTAAACAAGGATCATCCACTCCCGCCAATGTAATGGGAAGTGTTAAGACAATATAAGAACCATGCGTGTTCCGAGCAAGACCCTCTGTCCCATTTTTAAAGGTTGCAAATAGGGAAATTTGTTTTTTCACAGAAAGAGACTGAAGCCAAGAGTGTTGCCATGGCAACAACATAGTAGGTGTCATTCTGTTTCTTTTGTGATGTACATTGCTGGTGCCAAGTTTGAAGAACACTGCTTTAACATTTATAGAGTTATTCAAAAGGTGATCATCACCTTCATTATCGCCCTTACCTTCACCCTCAACGGTCACCAACAAACACCGTCACCACCAACCTGACCATCATCAACAATAACACTATTAAATTACCGTTACTTCCATCTCAGGTGGTACAACCTTTGAAGCATTTTCCAGTGTTTGAACGGATGTGTAAAGACCTTAACAGCAAAAGGCCTGGTGACTGGCCTTTTGCTGTGCGTATTTTAATACCGAAAGGCATTGATAATTGCATTAAAGGCATTTGAACGATTGGTTTCGCATGAGGATTTCATCCAAGTTTAGTTATCTGGTGTGCAGAAATACAATCTATAAGTATTTTAAAGCGAGATTAACTGCTGTGAAACTTACCTTAAGACATTAAGCACAGTAAGCTGCACTGTGTAATTTGTAGACGCCATTTTTTCACGGAATCTAATGAGATTTGTTTGGGCAAGATAGTATTACTCGTCAAACGCGTTTGTTTGTTTGTTCTTGATAGATTCTAAACCATTAAGTAGCTTACTGGAGAAGGAATCTGACCTGCAAAAGATCTGTGAGTGTTTGGATACACACATGGCAGGGGTTGGTCACTACCGAGCAATTGCTCTGTACTATGGATGTAGACATTGCCAGATAGTCTCGGTCTTCGAAAAGCACTGGGGAGGACCATCCAGAGCCTTAATAGAATCCCTTAAAGCTAAGAAACCAGAACTTACAGTGGCAGAGTTTGCCTCTGTGGTGAGAAAAGAGGCTAACAGGAACGACGTCGTTAAACTGCTAGAAGAATACAACTTAAAATAGAACATAAATCTCCTTGTATAAAATGAATTTGTAGAGTCATTTTAGATGCTTAAAATACTTTTATAGGAAATGTAAAGGTGCAAATAACATCACGTTGTATGTCGATAAGTCCAAGATGAGGTCTTCAGTACAGGAGGAGATAGTCAGTGGTGAGAAGTGATCTGAACGGATTAGTTGACGCTAAACGTTAGAGGGAAAGAAATTTCTGAATGCAGGTCCAGTGTCACAAAGAGGAGAAACTCTAGACTGCACTGACTCCGAGGATGGCCTTCCTAAATTCCTCAGTTTAGCCATACACATTCTATCTTCAAGTCGGCAGAATCTTGAGGGTATCTGACAGAAAAGGCTCGCTGTTATTATATCATTCGTAACATAGCCCTACTGAGACTGTTATTTTTTCGTTATTAAAAACATTTCTTTTGGAATTCTTTTATTGATTTATTTTATTTTTTATAGAGCTATTTTTGTTCAATTTGTATTTAAGTGTGAATCGAAAGGAAGTCTCTCTAAAACAAACATGTGAAAAAAAAAAACAAAAAAAAAACTGAAAGACAAACAACATAAACAGAAAACTGGACCGAAAAGTTACCAAAGAAACACGGTACATGTTTTCTATTTCTTTAAGAGCAGCGTACTGTAAGAAGATGTATGTACTGTGTTGTGAGGAACAAGCATTGTATTGTAATTAATTTACTGTAATTAACTAATGTAAAGGTAAGATAAGCAGTGTCAATAAAAAATCGATGGCTAACTTGACTGATCTTTTACTTAGGACCGTCAATCAGTTAGTGGACTCGGGCTGGGCCCTTGTAATTAAACTATCACATGATAGAAATTTTGAGCTCATAATCTAATTGTTAAATAGGCAAGCGAAAAAGTGTAAATATATATATACTGTATCGATAAACTGTTATTGCGTTTTCCCCTTGTGACTGACGCACCATGTAACTCTGAAACATAGAAATCGAAAAAAAAAGGACACGATTCTGAATCAGTAATTGCCCATCTTGCTATAACTGTTCTTCCGGTAAAATAAATCGCTTTATGGCAATAAGAGATCGACGGTAAACAAAGTGTCTACGGCTGATAATTTTGGGGCATAAATAGAGATAAAAACGCATAGGAAACTGTCCAATTACAATTCAGTTGTAATCTATTAATTTGTCATGTTCCTTATTCAAACGTCATTATTATTTTTTAAAAAAAGGAAAAGTGACGAAATTTCTTGTTATTGATTTAATAATAATACACTTGAAAAAAATTACTCGATTCTGATTGGCTAAGAGCGTGCAGTTCAAGGGTAACACCAGTGCAAAAAGTGTAACACCAGCGGAAATTACGAGATCACCAGAACCCTTCCGAACGGTAAACGAATATCAGCCAAACAGCCAAACAGTCAAATATTTTCGAACACCCTCAGTTCAACAATCACCCGAACCCTTCCGAAGATTACCGAACATCACCCGTAAATTACCGAAAATTTTCCAACATTATCTGACGTTTTCCGAATAGTTTCAATCATTAGTGTACAGCAAAGACCCTAATTAGTCTATTTTCGAGTGTGTTATGATCAAGTAATCATATGACTATTCCCGTGCAATAAATAAGCACTTGTGAATTTTTCGAATTCTACAATCTGCACTCACCCTATGAGCCCTTGCAATTTAGCCTTTCAAAGATTTACTCGTGCTTATTCATTCCAAATTGCGTCGAAATCATGTGATTATCTGATGCATATGTTTAGCCCTGGGGTTTAGCCACGACAATGGACAAAGATTATCTTCCCTTCTTTTTTAATTGTAATTATTTGTGGAACATTTTTGTTTAACGCGTTGTCCTGGTCGATCGAGCGATCGATGTCTAATAAAAACAACTCGCTGAACCGGAGGCAGTAAATTAGCATTTGTGCATTATTTGGAGTATGCAACCTATTCGCACATTGTTTTTGCTAACGGTCTAATTCCACTCTTGTGGCTAGCGCATTTTCTGTTCGAAATGAAGCTTTTTACCCGTGAGCACAAACCCGTGACACATGAAAGCAAATTTTTAACAGAGTTTTGTGAACGACGATTTTCAAATCTCCGCAGTAACTGACCTTCATAGCTAAACTACAACCTGCGAGCAGGCTCTTCACATGGCAACTTCTCTTTCTCCTTTTGTGCTTTCTTTCCCCACAAAGAACCTCTTCGCAGGCTAAAAATTTTTTCCTCCAAAGGGACATAACATTGCACTACACACCGCTACACGAACCACTCGTTTAGGCAAACGCAGCCAGACATACACGCTCCATCCATGCATCTGGAAACAGTCGAAAACTGTTTGGCTGTCTAAAAAGTTCCAAACTTACCAGAAGATTCAAAGCCGCTGTGCCTTTAAATTTGCCTTTTGCACTTCGATGGTCTTGGAACTAAAATCTCGAATGCCAGGAAGCCTCAGCCTTAAAATATATACCGAAGCATGATTGCAGCCACGTTACTGATAGTTTATAGATTCCGACGATAATTTATACAGAATGTGTGGACAACTGGCTTTATGCTTTGATTGTTTTGTCACGCATTCAGGTACGTTCTGTTTACAAGCTTACAAAGGTAGCTTCACAGAAATATTTTATATCAATAAAATACTTGTTAGTCACAAGGAAATTAACATATCTGGGGTCTCAGGCAGGTTCGGCGGCTGTTAAACTCAGGATTAAAGGGCGTTCGACGAAGCTTACGCTAAAACCAGTAAAAGAAAACCATAATACTACCTTCTAATTGTTTTGTAAAAGCGCCATATTTTGAACGAAGGCTATCCCTGTGGCTGACCTTTGTAGAAATTGAGGACATTTAAACCGTAGGATGTAATACAATTCTCACTTTGTACAACTACATTTTTATGTGTGGCACCTCGCACAGATGCTTATATCCTCGCTAAATGCCTACTAGTTCGACTCGGATTTCTCTTTAGTAAGTGCTCTGATATCTCATTGAGCTAATGGTCTTGAACGGTTGATATATTCAGCAGACTATGATGTAGCATAGTTTACAAGCGTCAGAGATTTCGTGCATACATTTCGAACTGTGGCTGTTTCAATGAAATCCATATCACTGTCAGTCGATGAAATCTACTTAAAGATTGTTCGTGTCCAAGATAGTCCTGTGAAATTTTTGTGAAGTTTGTCTCCTTCTCTCAAGACTGAGCAATTTTCTCCTGGTATCACGTTTCATCGATTATGCGGTATATGTTAGGGATTGTTCATAGTCTGTTATGGCGGGAAACAACTGTAACTGAAAGAAACAGCGAAACAGTGAGCGTGCTCCCTTGGTTCACAACATTTTAGATTACCAGTACCCCCAGGTCAAATTTTTGGTCAATCTCCGTTTTAATATAAAGTTGTATGTTATTGTTAATAATTGTCTTAGATTTGCATGTGTGACATTTACCTCCGTCACGTGATCGAATCAATTTTCGCTGGTTCAATTGGCTTCTTTTTCAGACTAAAATAACAATTAGTCAAAGTTACTCTTCAAATACTAGTGTCAACTTTTACAAACCGTAACGCCAATAAAGTACAACATATCAAAGCATTAATTATGGCTCATAGCAAAACGGACTCAAACTACATGCCCTACATGGCGAATTTTCGTGGTCTGCGTAACAGATAGTACTTATTTTTTGGAAATAAATCCATCGAAATTACAACCGAAGATTAGAACTTTCTCCAGCTTCGCTGCTGTCTTGAAGATTCACATCCGCAATCACAGCGATCCCAGTGCAGCGCGCTCAACGTCTGACGCACAAGGTGTTTTGTACGTGATAGTAATATAATGAACTAAAGGCATTAGCGTTGCATGTTATGGCCGAGACATCACACAAAGCTCATGTTTGCGATCGGGTCGTTTTTATTCTCTCCCTATCCTGACACTGTTAAACGAACGTGCTCACCTGACACCTTGATATTGGCTAAAAAAGTTTGTTATTTCACCTTATTTATGGCCTCTTTGACGCTACCATAACTCGCTCCAGTAGGAAAGTGTCGGACGTGTCGTGATATTAGCGTTGTCATAAAATTAGTGTCGACGTGTTTGTTATGATTTCATGTGACGGAGGGGTATTTTTAGAAGAGCACACGTACTCCTCAACTAATTTATTTTACCATGACAAAATACCGATTTCCCGCCTACGACTTGATGACTACTGCATTCTTTGCATTGCTTCACGTTTTTCCACTAGACGTGCTTGACAATTCAGTGACGTAAGCAATGTTATGGCTATGGGGAATCCCCGGCGTGAGCGACGCCAGTGTTAGTTTATGTTATCAGCTGTTAAATTAAAACAAGGCATAAGTTCGATGTTACTTTACAAGGTAAGTGGTACTATGTACAACTATATTGTTGTGTTGTAACATATTGTTAGAGTGTCTTGGGATCGAAAGCGGAAGAAGTTAGAAGAGGAACAATGTTCACTACAGAGACTTGCCCAGTTGTCATATAGTGTTTCATAAAAAGAGAATGTCGGCACTTGAAGGAACTCAGTTCAACCGGTAACATCTCAGAAGTACTTCACTGTAAGCTCGTGTTTTGTCCGATTCTCATCAAAGGAAATAATCGCCATTCCAAAATGGGACAAAGAGTTCAACACTCAGTAAGGTGCATGTTGACGAAATCTTCCTCCAAGGCTGTCTTCACTGCCACGATGAAAAGCTGTTTGACTTTAATGGTCTTCGTTATTTTGGTAAGTACAGAAGTTACAGTCATTATATTATTTCCAGTGATGATAATAAGAGTATTACAAAGTCGCTTCACCCTTTTCTTTTCATTCTGGGATTAATATGAAATTGTGAAGAATTAGTTGATTGCTTGCTTAATGTGCACAGTTGGGGAGGCTTACGGCCTTTCTGTTCGCTTGCTATATAAATTTTAAAATTTGATAAAGAAGTCTTCAGTTTGGCTGTTCACTCGCAAATAAATTCTCATCTCCTTTCGATCAGGAGAGAGATATTCTTAACTTAATGCTGAATTTTCGTAGTCTACATCTCTCAGGTAGATCAAACATACAGGTCACTTTACCAACTAACGAACGCTCGGCAGTATTTTACATCCAAAGTTAAAGTGCAAAGACACCCACGCATTGCACTTTTTAACTTTGGATGTCATATCTACGTTGACTGGACCAGACAGCACTCTATCTCCCTCGGTTGTATGCAAATTAGCTGGTTAAAATGGCATTATCTGTCGATTTTCGATTTCGGCTGTTCTTCATATTAATGGCGACCTTTCGTTGTTCACTTTGGATTCCAGTCTCCTCTTCCAAAAATATGGTTTTATTTGTCATGAGAAACTAGCCTTGTGATTCATACTTACTAGATTCAATGTGGAAGATTGATCAAAGTAGACGTCTACGTGCAGGCTGCATACACGGCACGAAAAATTGGATTTACTCTAAATTTGATCCTGATCAAAGTCGAAGTCAAATATGATCATAGCTTTGATCCAAACTTTGACGCGCATCAAATGTGTGTCAAAAATGTCATGGCTTTGTCGATACATTTGATCCATGACAAAGAGGAGGGCAAATGTGATCTTAACTTTGACTCCACCTTTGACCCACGTAAAAGGGGGAATCAAATATCTTATGGATTTGCCATACATTTGATCCCTGCCAAAGGCGAGGTCAAACATGTCAATAACTTTGACTACAGTTTTGACGCGCGTTAAAGGCGTTCAAAGACACCACGGTTTTGCATACCTTTGATCTCTTATGTCAAAGGCGTTCAAAGGCGGCATGACTTTGTACAACTTTGATCCTACGTCATGTCATGTCAAAGGCGAGGTCAAATATGGCCATATCTTGCTACTCCGCTTTTAACGCCCTAATAACCTGCGTTTTCGTATTTTTTGCTGTTTTAACGATAAAATGAAAGCTTGCTTTTTTGTCAATGTGTATTTTTTTAATAAAAAAGTTTTCACTTGACCTGGTGGCACAAGGAAACAACTCGAAAACAGCGGGAAAACGCGGCTGCCAGCGGCTTCCCGCATTTTTCTGGCCAATCGGAATAAAGGTCAACGAAGTCGGCTGTGAGGAAAGCAGACATTTTTCTTCATTTGGCTTCATTATGGCGGCTTTGGTGAAATTTTCGTTGTGTTTTGGACCAGGAAAAGGTAAGTCTCTGAATTTCGTTCATTTGTTTTCAATGTTCAGAGAATAACAGAGTTTAAAAAGTAAATTAAACGCAGCAATGGCTACATAAAGAGCTGTGAATTGCGTATATTTATGGCAAGGCAGATCCTCGGCAGTGAAAACAATTTGGTCGAAGATTAATTGCACTTGACTGAATCACAGTTGATCGGCAAAGCTCTTCGTTAAGAAAGACCAAACTTTATTTTCAATTCGCATATACTTATTTACAAAAGTTGACAAAGATAATTTTTTTTTCTCACTCAGTCAAGTCTTGTGCATTAAATTGAAGTGTCTGTCATAGCATAGATTTTAGCATGATCAGTGCTTGAAATAAACGTAACTTAATAATTAAGCTTAAACTTAACTCTATTTACGTATAAATGGTTGTGCACAATGCCTCTGGTAATTTCTGAGCTTAAACAATTCCCTTGAAAGAAAGCTCATGTAAATATAAAGGAAATTTGCATTGAAGGAAAAACTCAGTCAGCCATGCATGACAATCCATCACGACCTGACTTAATTATCATATTCATTATACCATTAATAATACACATGAAAAAATTACTCGATTCTGACTGGCTAAGAGCAGTGCAGTTCAAGTGTAACACCAGTGCAAAAAGTGTAACATCAGTGCAAAAAGTGTAACACCAGTGCAAATTACACATCGAAATTCTGGATTATGATTGACTGAAAGAAAATAGGAACGTTTCCAGGAAAATGATATCACGTAAAATGATGACGAAAATTTTGTGCTGAAACTATGAAAAATGTTTTCTCAAATGAGAAAAAATGGCTTCAAGAAAGATCTTCCAGCACTTCCTCCGCGTGAATTTTTCCATGTTTATATTATTAATAAGTAATCATACGGTTTTTCTCGCTCAATTTAGAGTTAATTTGCACTTGTGAGTTTTTCAAAAAGCTGAAATTACACTCGCCGAAGCGGCTCGTGCAATTTCAGCTTTTTGAAAAACTCACTCGTGCAAATTAATTCCAAATTGAACTCGAAACCGTATGATTACCTATACTAACAGAGTTGTTGACTCTGAAAATTTAATCTATGGATAAGTTTCTGTTTTTGTCTCTAGTTACCATTCTATTGAAAAAAAGCTCTGTTTGTTGCCACAGTTGAAATTATGATGATGTTTGTTCATTAATGTTGATAAATGACTTCACTGGGTTGAATTTAACAAATTGCATGTGGTTTAGTGTGGTCTGTACTCTTATCGACAATGATACGCACCATCACAGTGGTCAAAATGTTGTGGACTCACGAAGCGCAGCTGAGTGAGTCCACAACAAATTTTGACCACTGAGATAGCGAGATCAGTAGCAATTGTAGTAAAAATATGTTTTGATATTTGTTGTATCAGGCTTATGGATCAGTCATTTGGAACTCCACTATCTCCTGCCCAACCATCCCCCCCGCCCCACCCCGAACCTGCCAGGCATTTGACATTTTGAACTGTCTCCAGGGCTAAGAATGGTGTCATACCAGGTGATCAAATGCACCTACCCTGTGACATTTGCAAAACTGAGTAATAGAAATGTAGATTGAGTGTCAACTGAGGTGTCAATAGAGTGTTGATTGAATATCGATCGGGTGTTGATAGAGAGTCGATTTAGAGGATCGATCAAGGGTATCAATCGACACTCAACCACGGATGCCTTTAGTACACATAAGCCAGCTTCTCTGTTAGTAGGTGAAATTGTTACAATGTTTGATAAAAAATCAAACTTGCCATTAGTTGCAAATTAAAAAGCTGACCCCATAATAATATTATTATGCGACCTCTCTGGACAATACCAGTAGTTTTAGAGTTTCATGTCTTGGTCTTTTGAGTAGTAGACAATTAAATGCCAATAAATATGTGACTAGTGGAAATTTGCTTATGAATGTTGTTTTTATCCTTCAGCTATACTAGCCACTCTAGAAGAACTGAAGAAATTAACAGAATAAATTCTGGGAGAGGATAAAATATACAACTTTGTAGCTCATAGTCAACTCAGATGCAGTTAAATCATGCAATGCTCCAAAGTGTGCAAACATCAGAGCATTTTGGTAAGTAAAAGGCTGGAATATTCATTTGTTATTTCTATATTTTGTAGCATAGACCATCTTATAATTTCTTCAGCCACAACTTTTAATATCTTTTTCCAGTAAAGAAAGGATATAAATCGATTTTAAAAACCTGGCTATAGCTTATTAATGTTATTTTAATTGATCATTTTTATTACAGTCTGACTCTGTGAAAAAAAAGTTGTTTCTTTTTGGTTCATTTAAGGGCAAGTAAGGAAATGTTGTCTTTCTTAAGGGACAAATACATCAACTGGCTCACCTGGATGAAAATTAAGTAATTAAAATGTTATTGAAAACATGCAAGGGGTGGGAATCTTTTTGGTAAATGAATCAAAGTTGCAGAATGTTGCAAACCACTCTCAGGAAATGTTGGTTTTTGACTGGTAAAAGCTGAGTTTTGAATCTAAATTTTGAGTGGTTGTCTGCAATATCGACTGTTTTGGTTTGGCCATCAGGTTTCCAAACCGAATTTTTCCAAGCAAAATTAATAATATGATTAATTCATAACTATTGATGGGATCAGTGGAGAATTTAAGGCGTAGAGGATTTGATAATAACTTAGTAAAAGAAAATTGACAAAGACATTTATTTGCTTTTACTCAATTTAAAATTTTGTTGGCAAATTTGACTGGATAATAGCCATTTCCCTCTATGAGATGCGGCTGCACTGGGAATCATAGTGGTTGTATTCATCATCTTGGACTGGATTTTTGTTTCAATGCATGAGCCATGCGATTCCATGCAGGCATGTCTCATGTTAAATCATTTAATTTCAGGAATTTTTTTCAGTGGAAAAAAGTGTACAAGTAGTTGCTAACTGTTTACTAATCAAATGTGCAATTATTTTGATATGTTTATATGCTCCTTTTCACATATGATCTACAAGGAAAATAAGGAAAAAGATTACACCACTGAACATGAAGAGATCTGTGGAAATTACACAGGATCAGCAATATTCCCAAAGGTGTGTGTATTACTCATTTCTTGTCACAGTTTATGTCAGATTTGTTGATTTTTAGATTGCTATTCTGCAACCATAAAAGATCTTTGTTGTAAGAGGTCTGTAAGATGTCTTTAAGAGACATGCAGACAGATGGACTGGTAAACTGGCTCTAGGCTTTTTGTTTATTTGTACCAAGCTGTACACTTTTAAAATGACCCCAAGTCTTTGTTCTCTTATGAAATTCTGGCTGGGGATAACCCGTGTTCAGCTGGTGAAATTAGCTTGTTAAACTGGCTCTTAATGACATACCTGTGTGACCAAATCTCTGAGTAGAGTGGAGAGAAATACAGAAAAAAGGCTACTATTGACAGAAGCACAAACTATTCGAAGGAGGAGTAATGATCTGATTGGTCACGTTTTATTAATGTGATATTAGCAAAAACTATAGGCAAACTTTAAGGAATAGAATGCCAAGATTCACCCTTAATATTCATTTCCAACGTTTTTGTCTGTTTGCTTCTGTTTAGACAAATGCGGACAAGCAGTGGTCGACAGGATGGACTTATCTAGTGAAGATGCATTGATTTCGTCAACGCCTTAGACTTTGTCAAAATGCGTCTTCCCTAGAAATAATGGGGATTTAGTTGGCATTGACCCCCAACAAGGCAGTTTAACCACTTTGATGAGAAAGAAGTGGAAAACACTGTATTCCATTCCACTTATAATGCAAGAATGAGCAAGTGCAAGAAGCAGAAAAGGAGAACTGCCAAAACATAAGGAGTTCCATGCAACGGACTGTACGTGCCATCTGGAAAGGACGGTTATACACTAGTTGACTTTTGTGCGAAGTTTGCTATATCTTTCCCGAAATTTTGCGGTTGTCTTACCTATTGTCTAGTCTGGTCTAGTAAATTTAAGGAACTGAGAATTTAGCCGTAGTACTTCAATGTTAGATAAATGCACTTTGTACCATGGAAGATTTGTTGACTGTTGTTTTCACGATAGACAGAACAATGTTTTCCTTATGATCAGTCTCATTACGTGTAGTTTGAAACCAAGCCTGTAACGTGGCTTTTTGAAACCTGAAGCCCAAAACATTTATGTAAGGTACTTGAAGGTATTTACTCTTGATAAAAACGGGGAAAAAATTGAAACTGAGATGAAGTTGAACATATTTATTTTCTTAAAATTAGGCGCAATGATCTTTCCGGGCCGCTTTTCCGTTAACATTTGTCAATAGTTTGGTACAAAATAACCTTATTAAAGCTGATATATTCCTCAAAACTTGTCAGACATAAATCAAGAGTACGGATCTAATTGCATCTTTCGTATGCAGAGCTACAAAGCTAGTGTAGTAAGCAGAAAAAAGCGTATAAGATGTGGATCGCGCGAAACGTGATCAACGGTCGCGCAGCGCGAAAGAGGAGCGCGAGCGAGAAGTTCGGGCGAGACGCGCGAGCGCGGAACGCGCAGAGTACCTTTGACAAACCTTTGGCCTGCGTCACAGGCATCTTCGACTACGTCTTTAGCAAACCTTTGACTCGAATCGCAGACAAATTTGATTACGCTTTTGACCCGCCTTTGACAGTGCGCAAAGGCGTATCAAAGGATCACCTTTAACCCTAAAAACACAGGCGTTCAAAGGTGAGTAAAAACGGCCTTTCACGCCTTTGATTTGGTGGTAAAGGTTTATTCACAGATGATCTTTGATTCGCGTCACAGATCGTCAAAAGCGTGCAAAGGCGACCTTTACAAAACCTTTAACAACACATTTGACGCGCGGTAAAGGCGATTTTTCGTGCCGTGATAGAACTGAAAAGAAGTAAAATAAGTTCATTGCTTCAATACATGTAAGCCTTTAATGGGAACACAAGATCACATGACAGATATAAGCTGTACTCGTAATGTGAGACAAAACACTATTATTTGCGTCAATGTCTATTTTTTTCGCGAGTGGAATGTTCTACTATTATTTATGGAGACAGGCGATCTTTTTAGGTTTATTAAGTGATATCTGCAGCTGTTTGTCCGAAATTTTGGGCAGAAGCAATGACGATTCAGAGCTAAAATCGCATTAGGACATCAGCGAAAAATTACATCGATGACCTAACTCGGCGACAATGCCACATGCTGATCACGAGACCCAGGAATCCAAGGTGATCTAGTCTGCTATTGGCAGAGAAAGCTCTTTGACGAAGTCGTCAAACTTGTTTCGTCGACTACGAATTACGAATTTATTGTCTTTTCTCTCACACTTCACAGCAACGAAACATTACGTGACTGGGTCTCGGTTGCATCATCATCCTGAATAATGCGATATATAAATACATGTAGATTTTGCGTAATCCTAAAACGAATACTCCGAGCTTGGACTAAAACTAAGACCCACTGAACTAAAACAAAGACCCAGTAAAATCGAAAGCGATTGATTGTCTCCCAAAATGATCCTTAGTTACAAAAGTACTGTCAACGCTTTGTGACCAATGACCCCTCATATGCTCCCTCCCTTTCAACAGATTCAGCATTCTGTATTGTGCAAGATTACTCAATCGATTTCATTCGCCCTCTCGCATAGTTCTTTTTTATGTCCACTGGTGATGACAGAGATGTTGTTCTCATTCGATCGATAAGTTCGAGTTTGAGAGACCTATTGTAGATTCCACTCGGTTATGGAAATGAAGGTACCAACATACAGAGAACTTCACATTGTAGCTATTCAGTCACCAAACCCTCAAGATAACTATGCTGATACATGTGCCACTCAACGGTGTCGAGATTTCAGGACTTTTAACTCATATTCGAGACGTCTCGTTGAAAGGGGGTTTAATATTTCGAACACAAGAAAACTTTGCTTTTTGTGTATGTGTTTTTTGGCAAGTTCATTAGCAAGGAATTAACTTTTTAAAAACGTGCTTCTGATATCTTCAAAATTTCTACTTAAGAACTGGCGTATTTCAAGTGCAGGTATGGTTTTGAATACAAAGTCTCCGTGAAATGGGGTGTAAATCACCTAACACCCATCCCCGCCTTCCAGGGCTTAGTCAGCAGTCTCCTCGGAGTTTCCTACACAGCCGTGAATCTAGTAACCAGTTCACTGTGAAAATACGACAGGCTGGATAATAAGACAGGCACAACTTATAGATAATTTCCCTCAGTCTTCAGTTCTAACTGTAGTTTGCTCAATTGATTGTGTTTGTTGGGAACATATATATCTACCCACCTGGCGACCAAAATGACACATTTCATTGTTCTTTACTGACAGGTTTGTTGTGTCGGAGCGAACTTTCCCTGTAGACCTGAACAGATCCATTGGAATACTACAGTGGGAAAGAGACCGAAATGTTTTGACTGTCCTGACTGTCTCCCAGGGACAGAGCCCTCAGTCCCGTGTGGGACCTCAGTAAACGACTGGCCAGATATTCACTGTGTTTCGTGCAAACTTGGCAAAACATACTCTGACAAATATGACACATCGCAATGCAAGGCATGTACAATATGTTCTAATGGAAAAGCAGTTAAAAAAAACTGCAACTTAACTACAAATACTAAATGTGACAGCAAATGTGGGCCCGGATTTGATACCGTTGTTTTGATATCTGGCTGTTTCCCTTGCACGCAATGTTGCGGCGATGGAAAGGATGAGTTTGCAGCGGAATGTGCGAATAACAAGAAGAAGTGTAAAGTGCGGCCGAGGCCATGCACCCGTGTTCAGACAATGCCTTCGAAGCAAACCACGCGTAATTACAGCATTTCTAAAACCTCACCAACAGTTCAGACAGCACGTGACAGAACAACAACGACGGTAAATGAAGAAGAGAAATCGGTGTCCGGAGAGTCCAGGATCTCGATCACGCCAACTTCGACTTTGGATAACGAAGTGCTAAGAAGTGAAAAAGTTGAGTCTGGAAAAGAAGATGGAATAAACATAGTTGTGATCCTGTTGATCATAGCTGCAGCATTATGTGTGGTTTTGTTCATCACGATGATCGTAAAAAGAGTCATGCCAGTAGGAGATATGTTACGACCATCCAGGGAGCAGGATTCAAATAATGAAGGCTGTAACATTTCCCAAGGAGGAACACCGCCTCTGCCCCATTCGTCGGCACGGTCTAGTCAGGATTCTGAAACACGTTTACTTAATCGATCAGAGTCACCTCAACCAAACGGATCTGCATTACCTCAGCATATGGTATCTACTCCACTACACACCAATGAAGCTGTATCATCTCAGCCGAATGACTCTGAATCGCCGAAACCCAATAGATCTGCCTCGCCTCATTCCAGGGATTCTTTATCACCTCAAGCAAGAGAATATGAACCACCCCAACCCAATATATCCAGATCTGTCTCGCCCCAGACTAGTGATTCTGTATCATCTCAACCCGATAGATCTGCATCAACTCACCCCAATCAATTGGCAGCAGCAGCGGCCCAGTCCAATCGATCTGCTCAAGAACAAGGCAAATCAAATCCAGGCAAGTAATTGTCGATAAAAAGCCAGCGTGGCTATCAAAGATTCATACTGAAGTACGATCAGGCTCATAGCTTGCATTAAACAATAAAGTTGATTTACCTTTGGGGACAAAGGCAAAAAAGAGAAAACATTGTTTGGAGGTTTGATGATTGAAAATTAATAGTGGGGTGAAAGAAAGAGAAAAGCTGCCCCTGAAGTTTTCGTTGAATCATTAATTTCAATTTAAAAAATAAACAATTTCCCACCTCTCTCCGATTGAGGCGTTCCCGTCAAATTATCTGGTCACCACATGTATCACTGCTACAACCATCACCATGCACTTCCAACCCCACGAACATCAGCTGATCCGCGGGCACAAAAACCAGATCATCACCTTCACATCGCCCTTAGCCTCATCCCCAACAGCCACCAACGCAACTCCGTCACCAACAACATGGGTAACATGAACATCATCAACAATAACATTAATAAATTACCACTACTTCCATTTTTAGGTGATGTTACCCTTGAAGAGCTCGAGGAAAAGCACTTTCCAGTGTTTGAACGGATGTGTAAAGACCTTAACAGCAAAAGGCCTGGTGAATGGTGGGACTTCGAGCGCTTAGCTTCCTGTTACGATAAGATTTCGCTCACAGATCGCAACTCCTTGAAAAACGAGTTTCAGAACGGTGGCGGAATTCCTTCTGACGTCTTAATGAGTCATATAAAGACTAAATACCCAGATCATACTGTCCGTCATCTTGTTAGGAATCTGCAAAGAATCGGAAGGGATGACATAACACAAAGATTAATTCCATACACTGTGAGAAAACCTTCATCCGCTCAAGGGTACTAACGGATTGATCTGAGAAGGGAGTTCTGTACAGTGAATTGCGTCCGAGCACCTGGAATGAAAGTTTTAAAGCCAGAAATCAAACATGTTGATTCAGGTAATAAACAATTTTCCTACAGAGGAAATAAGGGAGAGAATGGTTCTCTGATGCATTATTAGTTTCTTCGAATAACTATTTTTGGAAATCTATACGAAGACAATGATTATTTTAAGAGAGACGTCTCATTAGTTAAAATTGTCTGTTACTTGCTACCACAGCTCGTCGCATAATCCGCCTTTTTTGCCTGTCGATTTACTGTGAGTTAGCCTAACAACAACAAGCCAAAAATTTGGATCGATCTGGTCATGAGTTACGGGGGAACAAAAACATTTCTTTTTGTAGGTGTATTTCCTCATCTATTCATTCACTGGTCAAGGACTCCAATTGCTTTTCAGTTTTTCCTATTTGTTTCTTGGCTAGTCTCCAGTTCGCAGCCGTTATTTGCGTCGTCACATAACGCTTCTCCCCACGGCTGCGAAGGAGACTAGTTTTTGGCTTGAGAATGTTCTTATTTTAAAAATTGTCCTTTTAGAGTTAAGGGGTTAAAATAAATTTTTACTATAGGACTGGGACATTTGCATGTCTGCTTGTGTTGTAAAAGACAATAGAACCTGCAGGCAGGGCTCCAAGAAGGAAATTTAAATGCTGAGGGCAAGCGAAATAAATAAAATAGGAAATGAAAATAATTAATGAGCAGGGGAAAGGCGATGATTCAGTCAAGAAGCATATGTAACAAATTAACTCATGACGCTGAATACCATATCATTTTATTCTAATCGGGGCCCGCACGAACAAGCACCCTAATTTTATATTCGACGGGCCCAGTTGTTTTTGGTGGTCAAATGTTATGCCGCTGTACTTGCTGGAGACCGGACTCACGAATCGGCGACCTTCCCTCCTCCCCCAGCGATAACTTTCACGCTCGCATACTTAGAGCACTTGCTCCCTTTCATCCCCGAGGTCGCCTCGTTTCCCATAACTTAACAATGCCCGGAGTGATTAAGAGTAAAGGGCCTCGGTGGGAATTAGTTACTGCTTTCATTGCAGTCATATTGGTGTTTCCAAAGAACAGAACTATATTTTCTTTTAATTTAGAGAACACCACCATGGTCGCCGTGACGTCATGTGAAAACCCTGGGATTTTTCTTTAGTGGAACCTCTATTTAACGAACCTCTATATAACGAAGTCCTCGATATAACGAACGATTTTCCTGGCCCCAGTAAAAGTAAAATATATGGAAAAGAACTTCAGTACAATGAATCTCGTCATAGCGAACATATTTTGCCAGTTCTGTACGGGTCCGCAAATGATCCCAGGACCGCAAATGATCCCGGACCGCAAATGATCCCCAAATTGAACCGTAAATGATCCCGGACCGGAAATGATCCCCATATTGGACCGCAAATGATCCCGATCAAAAAAGAAGGAATGGCATGGATTTATATCAGAGGAAGGTGAGAACATGTACAAAAATAATGAACTAAAAAACATATTTTATCATTTTGCAAAAAAACTTTCCACAATTGCTGTTTTGTTCTTCGAAGGGTACAGATCGTTTTCACTGTCACGCAATAACAGAAATAATAAATCGAAAACCAACCAATGGAAAAAGCTAAGAAGTTGTGATGTACGCTATAGAAGATAACTAAATTAGACACTTCTCCAAGTTTTAGGCCTGTGCGTTTCCCCAAACGTCAGATATTCGTCGTAAATGTTTCCCAGAAATTTACAGAATCCAGTAAGAAAACGCCATGTTGGTGTACATCCGTGGTACACCAATATGGCGGCCGGAATATAGTGCAAACGTCTGGAACTTACTTTGGCTTTCTAGGCGACTGACTATCAGTACTAAACAAACAAGCATTTACATAAGCACTTTTCCTAATGCTCTAACTTCTAAAAAGGCTCAAAATAATGAGATAAGTATATATTTTTCAACAAACTCGATCGTAGCCTTGTGTCACGCAGGCTCCATAACTCTGAAATTCAAAATGCTCTGGTTTCCAAACGAAGCACGCTAATTGTAAACAGATATAAATATACCGCCTCTTATGCCTGATGAAGATAAAAACACGTCACGTGAAGACGATCTATTGAATTAGAAGTCTTAGAAAAACACATACTTGTAAATATTCTCGAAATCCCGGTGGCGATAGTATCAAACATCTATCAAACAGCTAATTGTCAAAACGAAGCGCAAGCCTTGGCCTTGCGTGGTCATGAAGCTGAACTTCAAAACTATAGCTTGAAATTTTGGCTTCTTAGAATATTCAAGTAGTCATTTCCGAGGAATTAAAGCCAAAATACGACCAAGGAAAAATAATAAAATAAATTTGTTCAAATTTCCAGTGCTACACACAAGGTGTTTTACAGAGTGATGGAGCGTTGTAGGCTTGTGGGTCTACTCAGGTGACAGCGTCTTCTGTAATAGTTGCTTCATGGTTATATTTTAGTTTAAAACTTTAGACGAGTGGCGTTAATGGCTGATAAAATGTGATTTAACTATAACACCGAAATATCAATGTGTAACAAAGGAGGATATGTAGCGTATGTTGCACTGATCATAATTTTACTGAGAATTGCAAAGAAATGTGAGCCAAGTCGTGTTTTGATGATTGAGTGGTGATATTCATAACATCGTAGTTAGCAACAAAGTTTAGTCGAAAGTATAATTATAAGATGGCTTAAATAAAAACATCGGTATTCACGTACGCCCGGCGCCAATTCTCTATCCACACCATCCCACCATCCATGCCATTCCTTATTTTTTGATCGGGATCATTTGCGGTCCAAAATGAGGATCATTTCCGGTCCGGGATCATTTGCGGTCCAATTTGGGGATCATTTGCGGTCCGGGATCATTTGCGGTCCTGGGATCATTTGCGGACCCGTACAGTTCCTTGGCCCTTCGTTATATCGGGAGATTCCACTATATCTTGCTATTTTGAAAAGTATCATGGCTTCAAACATATATGGCGCTCCTATGTCAAAGAATTTTCATAAAATTTGATTTCTAGCTAGAAAAAGTTTTCTCTGACATATGCATGTGAGAAATCATTACGTGGATTAGAGGGAAACTGGGCAGTTTATTTCGAATGGAACAATAAATGGAAAGATCAGTTTTGTCTCCCCGAACAGACATTTTCTCGGGAAAAGGGGATTTCTTGAACGGGTAGACCAAAATTCCCAAATGGACTTTCCGAATGGAAAATGTGCGTTCTATTTGTTAGTTTTACTAGTTCCTGGTCTTTTGGCTTGGATCGCCTTTGCTCCTATCTTCCTGGAAAAAGTCGTGAAAATGGAACAAGCGCATCCTCGTGGAAATTTCCATTCGGAATTTGACACGTCCCATTTACTACAACTGTCGACCAACCGGTTTTTCCGAGGAAATGGTAAACAACCATAAACATCCAAAAAAAGCGGGCCAACTTTAGTGACCTCTAATCTTGTCATGTTTTCTGCTTAAATTACAAACCTTACCTTGGTTTGTTCACATGATCTTAGCAGAATATTTTATTATGCGTACATGTGAACATTTCTTAGGAGCTGCTTCGGTAAGTTTTATTAAAATTATAGAATTATTTTATTACAACTTCAAATTATTAGAATCGTAGAATTGTAGAATTATCATATTGTTCCTGTGCATATTTCTGTTTTTAGTGTAAACACGATCCCGCAAGCAAATCTATTGCTTTAAACCGAAT
Organism: Orbicella faveolata; assembly: GCF_042242905.1. Lineage (NCBI taxonomy): Eukaryota > Metazoa > Cnidaria > Anthozoa > Scleractinia > Merulinidae > Orbicella > Orbicella faveolata. The sequence continues at coordinate 25,659,523 of NW_028301564.1, read as the reverse complement.
CGTGTGGAAGTAAAGGATTGTTGATTGTTTTTGTTCTGTATGCACTTCTAAATTATTCTGTTTTTGTGCGTGCTTTTAATGGAGATAGTTTAATTTGAAAGCTTCACGTGCTTCAAAATTGGAAAATAACCACATAAAGTCGGTTTTAGAACTTTCGGGAACTTTAGATTCTAATATCACTTGCAACATCCCGGGATGCAGATCGCGGTAAGTCCAGGCTCATTGTATTCCACAAAGTCTGTGATTGTTGTGTAGCATGTACGCAATTTTCTCTTCCAGGAGGCAATCTCCTCAGTACTCTGAGGTAAAAGCAAGTTAATTTTCGTACTTGAATTCCAGCGCTGCTTGAGGAAAACCTGACATTAAATTTTTGATCAAGTATCTCGAAAAGTACCAAGTAAAGTGTGTTCCTTTACAGCGTGTTTGGTCTGCACCGTCCAATCTTGATCAAAAGAATCGTACAGCATGCACACGAATTGTTGAACGAATTGTTGAACGGATTGCACATAGAAACATTGGGATATTTTAGACATCAATCTATTTGCCGGGAATCACGAAATTCCACACGAACCATGCGTAAAACTTTGAGTATGTTACTTCCTGTTTACTTCCTTGATTACATCTGGTAGTTTGTCAATATTTGAACTCTTTTTTAAAAGGGAAACGAAAGGGATAGTTTGAGATGGACCGGGGTTCGGTTCGAGAAGGCCGACAGTAAATGAGCAAAAGAGCATGTTCAAGGGAAAATGACAGAGGTGAATTCAAGACAACTGAGGTCGAGTTAACGACATTCACTGATTCAGAGTATATCTCATCCGCTCATAAACGTTCATCAATTTATGTATGTTGCCGAGCTCAGCGGGGCAAGTTCTTTTATAAAGCAGACGCTGGAATGTCGTTTTGGTTTCTCTTTTGTTACCGGCTGTACAACTTGGACGAAAATTTAGTTCTCTGCCAAATTCTCTGTCGGCGTCTAAATTTAATATGTGCATGGTGCTACAGTTAAACCTGTATATAACGGCCCTGTATAAAGCGGTCACCCTGTCTATAACGGTCACTGAACAACTTCCCAAAAATCGTTCCTTATAGTTTACTGTTAAATTGACCTGCATATAGCGGTCACCTGTAAATAACGGACGCAGTCACCCTTTGGACTTCCAGGATCCACAATTTCATTATCTTTTACCTGTATATAACGGTCACGAAATTGAGTTACGATTAACAAATAATGACAAGCTTTATTCATCAGCTCGTTAAATAGCAGCCACCAAGGCAGGGGTCCCACAAAAATACAAATATTAGTACTAAACACAATTACTAATACATGAACATGAAGAACTTTCTTTCACACTGAGTAAAGTTAATGACATACTACATGAAATCAAGCTTCGAGCTCCGAAATATCAGAAAATTATTACCGATTTTTTCTTCTTCTTGAGATTCATATTGTTACGTTTAAAGCTTTCCTTATAATTTCATGAGGTGATTTGTTTTTATATCGCGTCACGCAACTCTTTTACAAATTATCCTTATGGCTCATTTTTGTTCGTTTGTTGTTCTGTAAATTTGCCATTAAATTGTAATAAATACAAGGAAACGTAGATCCAAGTATACTGCACCTCCCTTAAAGTTCACCACGGACATTTCGTGGGCTTTTTTTATCGTGTTTATTTCGTTGCTGTTACTTGTTATCAAGTTGTCAATAAAACGTAAATTGAGTGATTATTTGCACATAAAAATGCTATTTATTGACTTCCAAGGGAGTTTAAAGTAAATCTGTATATAACGTTCACCTGGCCATTTCCCAAGGGTGACCGTTATATACAGGTTTGACTGTAACTTGTTTGAGATTTGTGACTTTTTATCGCCATGTGATTGAGTTATAATAACAGTAGAATGATTACCATAGAAACAAAGACTACCACTTACTGTGTTTGAGCATATTTTAGTCGCGACCGTCACAGTGTTCGGGAGAGAAAAGAGGAGCTGGTTTTCAAAATACGCTAAACTTTGGCAACACAGCTCTGGCTACATGGTGGATAGAAGTGTATGTCACGTTTACTGATTATTTGAGGTTTCACTGAATACAAAAGAACGAAAAATAAAGGAATAATACTACGTAAGTTGACATTCTTATCTACTGGATCCTGAAGCTAATATTTTCTTTAATACTTATGCCTTAATATCTCATGAAAGTTTCAATTAATTTTTTCTCCGCATTTACTGAGAATAATTAAGTAATCATGATCAAAGTCTACTTGTCAGGAAGGAAACGCAGGTATTTCTCATCGTGAGCCTTGACTGTTTTCGTTTCATCGATCAAACATAAGTTATTGCACGACTTATGCATACTATCAGCTTGATACCCTGACGGGGCTGAACAAAGATTTGAGCGGCTGTTTCACTGAAATCCATTCCACTATAGACCAGTCTTGTGAAATTTGTGTGAACGGTTTGTCGAGGCTCTGTTAGGGGGGGGGGGGGGGGGGTACCCATGTCCCCTGTCTGAAATTCGCCACCAGCCATGTCGGCATTTCACAAGATTCCTATGTCGCCTGTCGGAATTTCGTCTCAGAGGAGTTGTGTTGGGAAATTTGACCTTTTTCGACTAAAACGAAGCTACATGTATAACACATCGCAATACCTTTGTTTATTTAAAAAAAAAAAAAAAACCGACACAGTGCTCTCAAGTCTCACGCATTGAGCATGAGGCTCACGCAAACGAATTTAATCTTGCGCTCTCACGCTGAAACGATTATTTCTCACGCATTGAAGATTTCTTGCTGTTTTAGTCAAGTACATATATAATTAAGTATCTCTTTGGATATAATTTACTCCTTGTATGCTTTGCACTTACTTGGACCACTTTTCAGTAGTAGGAATTCTTATGCAGAGCCAGCATTTCTCCAGTCATTGGGTTTAATGGTTACTCTATGGTTACTTTTAAAGCATCATATTTCGACTCAGAATGAAGGAAAAGACTTCTTAGCTACTTCAATTTTTCAAAATCTTCTAAGGGGCTGGGGGCATGCTTTCTAAGGGCTTGGGCATGCTTTCGAGCGCTGAAGTTGCTAACCTCCTGGGGGATGTGGGGACATGCTCCCCCTAGGAACTTTTGAAATTTAGACGCTTGGAATTGCTATTTTCAGCCATTTTCCAGCCAGTATTTGGACCTAATGTGCAATCGAACCTATGACTATTTTTACCATGTTTATGTTTAACAACCGTTCTTTAACTCAAAATCTCAACGGCCTCAATCAGATAATCTCTCCTATCTATATTCTTCCTTTGAATTTGGCGTAACCCTTATCTTCTGCTGAAGACGAGAAGACCTTGGCAGCTTTCCCCTGTCTCTCTTTTCCTTCCATAATGCCATTTGTTGATAATACAGCTTTATATTCTTTCACTGGTGACCCACTAATAAAAATATGAAGCAGAAGCAAACTCTGGAAATGCGTCTTCACTTCGACTCAGACGTTTAAAACAATCGATGCATGCATTCTCAGTTCCGAAATTCGTTGTCGGTCTATCTTGCCATTGGTGTCGCTTTCTCTATTTCGCTGGAGTAGTCTGTCGTTCGTCGTCAATTCATAGCTCTCATGTCGCCTTTTCAAGGCCATGTCGCTTGTCGGAATTTACCCCTAACAGGGTCTCTTTGTCTCCTTCACTTCATGACTGAGCAATTTTCTCCTAGTACCAGTTTTTGATTATGTATATGATAGGGATTGCTTAGAGTCTGTTATGGAGAGAAATGTGACAGAAAGAAACACTGAGCAGTGAGTGAGCGCGCTCCCTCGGTTCACAACATTTTTGCAATACAAAGTTGTATGTTATTGTTATCATAATTGTCAAGATTTGCACGTGTGACTGATTTAACTACGTCACGCAATCGGATCAATTTTCGTTGGTTCAATTTGCTCATAAAAGAAGACTTCGTCAGAGGTATTCCTCAAAGACTGATGTCAACTTTACAAACCGTAATGCTAATAAAACATAACATGGCGTGAACTGAAATGCTTAACTAAAGCTTTGATTTCAGTCGGAATTATAACCTATTTAGTTTCGCTCAAAGAAATCTCTTTATGATAATACAAGACGGTAAAATAAACTATCTGTTTTTATCTGAATTGCTGTTAGGGATAAATAGAGATAAGGACTGATTGCAAGTTACATTAATTAACAATTTTTGGGTGATCCATTGATATTTCTCCAGTTCGATATTCAAATATCATCTACCAGCATATTTTATATTCAGCATGCATGTACTGTTGATTCACCCACTCCAGTAACTGTCATCTTCCATTCTCATAGTTAAATCTGGATCATTTTGTCTACAGCTTCCGTGCTGGTCAATCGATCTAAGGCTTACCTCGTAACGAACAATTATTTTTATGAAACGTCGCCTGAGAGCTTGTAAACGCGTGACATTGGCTCCCAGAAAAACAAGGAAACAGTTCGAGCCAATTGACCTCGCACTGTCTCGTCTATCGCCTGCCTATCAGTTACAAGAAGATCTCTTAGATCTTATAACCGCGCTTTAAAAATGACGATGACGTAATGGTCTTAATCTAGAACTTTCTTCGGGATATGTATGGGCATTAACGATATGAACGACACAATAATAACACTGTTAACAACAGCTTTCTTTCTTAAAAGTCATGATTAAATTTGATTGGTGTTTTCCACGAGTAAAGGGCTAGCAAAGTAGTCACACAAGTCATATAAAAAAAACCCTATCCCGACCGATGTATCGATTTTGGTCACTTCAGTGACCACAGATTGAAAACGTGACAGAAAATTGTCGTTACTTTTGATTCTCACCAAATTTGTCATATCCCCCCTCGGGAGAATTTTGTCAAGTTAGCTAATTTAGTATGCAAGCCACCGTAATGGCGGCCACCGTAATGGCGGTCACCGTCGACGAAATGTTTATTTGCTCAAAATTGGGGCAAAATCTTTCGGAGATGGAAATCAGGACATTTGTAAGGATACAGAAAGTAATTTGGCGCCGGTTGCTGGCTTCTAAGGCTGAATTTATTCAGAAGTAAGCTGTATTTTCGTTTTCGTGCCGAAAGTCATGCGATGAAATGTTATCGGCTTGTTCTGCTGTCTGGTTCTGTTTTTCTCTTGGTCTTTGTTGTAGCCCGCCGAGGCCAGTCTTTCGTCTAAATCAGTTGAAAAAGGTTCGAAAAAGATGTTGCCATTCAAGTTTAAGCCCTCAGGCGATAATTCTGGAGATATTTGGCCGAAACGTTCGGCTTTGTTATGTTGGTGTTTTTCGGTTGCTATGGGCGACCGTTGCTTCCTTTGTTAGGTCAAGTCTGGGGAGTGAGGTCACAAAAAAATTCTAAATAATTCTGGTTTTGTTCGATTTCGCTGAAATTTTAACACGATAAGGCTGGATTGTTAACGAATAGATTTACCGCCTGCCGATGTGTGGTAGCTATTAACGCTGAAGTGTTATATCGCTTCGAAGTCAGGGTTTTGAAGAGATTTTTTTGCAACGTGTGGGTTCGGCGTGATTTTGTAATCTGAGGTTTTTGTTGACCCCGAAGGAAAAAATATCCGGAAAAGGTCATTTCATCGACGATTCAAAGGAATATAAATATGCATATGTTCCGAGCTAAATTTCTGCTGAAAAAATATAATTTTTGACGAACGTTGGGTTTTTAATTTTTTCCCGCGAAAGTCAGTATCGGAGATGAGATTTATTAATGTTTCAACAGCTTTTGGCGAGTAAACATCACAGGTTGCGTGACTCAAAATTTGGCCGAGTGGAAGCGTGGGTCTGGTCGCAGACAAAACTGCGAAAAAACAAGAAGATCTGTTAGATCTTATAACCGCGCTTTTAAAATTTAACTGTTCGCTTAGCACTACCGTCGGAACGCAGTGCACATTCCAAAGCAGTCATTGATGATTCTTTTCTTACTGCAGACATCACATCACTTGATCAACACAAACTGTATTATTGCACCATCAGTGGTAGCCGTTGACAAATCTCCGATGACTTAATGGTCTTAATCTAGAACTTTCTTCGGGATATGTATGGGCATGAACGATATCAACGACACAATAATAACACTATTAACAACAGCTTTTTTTCTTAAAAGTCATGATTAAATTTAATTGGTGTTTTCCACGAGTAAAGGGCTAGCAAAGTAGTCACACAAGTCATAAAAAAACCCTATCCCGACCGATGTATCGATTTTGGTCACTCCAGTGACCACAGATTGAAAACGTGACAGAAAATTGGCGTTACTTTTGATTCTCACCAAATTTGTCGTATCCTCCCCCTCGGGAGAATTTTGTTAAGTTAGCTAATTTAGTATGCAAGCCACCGTAATGGCGGTCGCCGCCGGCGAAATGTTTATTTGCTCAAAATTGGGGCAAAATCTTTCGGAGATGGAAATCAGGACATTTGTAAGGATACAGAAAGTAATTTGGGACCGGTTGCTGACTTCTAAGGCTGAATTTATCCAGAAGTAAGCTGTATTTTCGTTTTCGTGTCGAAAGCCACGCGATGAAATATTATCGGCTTGTTCTGCTGTCTTGTTCTGTTTTTTCTCTTTGTCGTTTTTGTAGCCCGCCGAGGCCAGTCTTTCGTCTAAATCAGTTGAAAAAAGTTCGAAAAAGATGTTCCCATTCAAGTTTAAACTGTCAGGCGATAATTGTGGAGTTTTTTGGCCGAAACGTCGGCTTTGTTATGTTGGTGTTTTTCGGTTGCTATGGGCGACCGTTGCTTCCTTTGTTAGGACAAGTCTGGGAAGTGAGGTCACAAAAAAATTCTAATTAACTCTGGTTTTGTTCGATTTCGCTGAAATTTTAACACGATAAAGCTGGATTGTTAAAGAATAGATTTACCGCCTGCCGATGTGTGGTAGCTATTAACGCTGAAGTGTTATATCGCTTCGAAGTCAGGGTTTTGAAGAGATTTTTTTGCAACATGTGGGTTCGGCGTGATTTTGTAATCTGAGGTTTCGGTTGACCCCGAAGGAAAAAATATCCGGAAAAGGTCATTTCATCGACGATTCAAACAAATATAAATATGTATATGTTCCGAGCTAAATTTCTGGTGAAAAAATATAATTTTTGACGAGCGCTGGGTTTTTAATTTATTCCCGCGAAAGATGAGATTTATTAATGTTTCAACAGCTTTTGGCGAGTAAACATCACAGGTTGCGTGACTCAAAATTTGGCCGAGTGGAAGCTTGGGTCTGCTCGCACCGAAGTCGAAAAAAACAAGAAGATCTGTTAGATCTTATAACCGCGCTTTTAAAATTTAACTGTTCGCTTAGCACTACCGTCGGAACGCAGTGCACATTCCAAAGCAGTCATTGATGATTCTTTTCTTACTGTAGACATCACATCACTTGATCAACACAAACTGTATTATTGCACCATCAGTGGTAGCCGTTGACAAATCTCCGATGACTTAATGGTCTTAATCTAGAACTTTCTTCGGGATATGTATGGGCATGAACGATATCAACGACACAATAATAACACTATTAACAACAGCTTTCTTTCTTAAAAGTCATGATTAAATTTAATTGGCGTTTTCCACGAGTAAAGGGCTAGCAAAGTAGTCACACAAGTCATAAAAAAACCCTATCCCGACCGATGTATCGATTTTGGTCACTCCAGTGACCACAGATTGAAAACGTGACAGAAAATTGGCGTTACTTTTGATTCTCACCAAATTTGTCGTATCCCCCCCCTCGGGAGAATTTTGTCAAGTTAGCTAATTTAGTATGCAAGCCACCGTAATGGCGGTCGCCGCCGGCGAAATGTTTATTTGCTCAAAATTGGGGCAAAATCTTTCGGAGATGGAAATCAGGACATTTGTAAGGATACAGAAAGTAATTTGGGACCGGTTGCTGACTTCTAAGGCTGAATTTATCCAGAAGTAAGCTGTATTTTCGTTTTCGTGTCGAAAGCCACGCGATGAAATATTATCGGCTTGTTCTGCTGTCTTGTTCTGTTTTTTCTCTTTGTCGTTTTTGTAGCTCGCCGAGGCCAGTCTTTCGTCTAAATCAGTTGAAAAAGGTTCGAAAAAGATGTTCCCATTCAAGTTTAAACTGTCAGGCGATAATTGTGGAGTTTTTTGGCCGAAACGTCGGCTTTGTTATGTTGGTGTTTTTCGGTTGCTATGGGCGACCGTTGCTTCCTTTGTTAGGACAAGTCTGGGAAGTGAGGTCACAAAAAAATTCTAATTAACTCTGGTTTTGTTCGATTTCGCTGAAATTTTAACACGATAAAGCTGGATTGTTAAGGAATAGATTTACCGCCTGCCGATGTGTGGTAGCTATTAACGCTGAAGTGTTATATCGCTTCGAAGTCAGGGTTTTGAAGAGATTTTTTTGCAACATGTGGGTTCGGCGTGATTTTGTAATCTGAGGTTTCGGTTGACCCCGAAGGAAAAAATATCCGGAAAAGGTCATTTCATCGACGATTCAAACAAATATAAATATGTATATGTTCCGAGCTAAATTTCTGGTGAAAAAATATAATTTTTGACGAGCGCTGGGTTTTTAATTTATTCCCGCGAAAGATGAGATTTATTGTTTCAACAGCTTTTGGCGAGTAAACATCACAGGTTGCGTGACTCAAAATTGGGCCGAGTGGAAGCTTGGGTCTGCTCGCACCGAAGTCGAAAAAAAACAAGAAGATCTGTTAGATCTTATAACCGCGCTTTTAAAATTTAACTGTTCGCTTAGCACTACCGTCGGAACGCAGTGCACAGTCCAAAGCAGTCATTGACGATTCTTTTCTTACTGTAGACATCACATCACTTGATCAACACAAACTGTATTATTGCACCATCAGTGGTAGCCATTGACAAATCTCCGATGACGTAATGGTCTTAATCTTTGTAGAACTTTCTTCGGGATATGTATGGGCATGAACGATATAAATGACACGATAATAACACTATTAACAACAGCTTTCTTTCTTAAAAGTCATGATTAAATGTAATTGGTGTTTTCCACGAGTAAAGGGCTAGCAAAGTAGTCACACAAGTCATATAATTTAATGATAAAACTCTATCCCAACCGATATATCGATTTTGGTCACTCCAGTGACCACAGATTGAAAACGTGACAGAAAATTGACGTTACTTTCGATTCTCACCAAATTTGGACAGTGGAATGATCTCATCATTAGCCAGTTACAGGCCATTTTTCAGCTCTTTTCGTGATATCCCCCCCACGGGAGAATTTTGTTTAGTTAGCTAATTAAGTATGCAAGCCACCGTAATGGCGGTCACCGTCGACGAAGTGTTTATTTGCTCAAAATTGGGGCAAAATCTTTCGGAGATGGAAGTCAGGACATTTGTAAGGATACAGAAAGTAATTTGGGACCGGTTGCTGGCTTCTAAGGCTGAATTTATCCAGAAGTAAGCTGTATTTTCGTTTTCGTGCCGAAAGCCACGCGATGAAATATTATCGGCTTGTTCTGCTGTCTTGTTCTGTTTTTCTCTTGGTCCTTTTTGTAGCCCGCCGAGGCCAGTCTTTCGTCTAAATGAGTTGAAAAAAGTTCGAAAAAGATGTTCCTAGTCAAGTTTAAGCTCGGAGGCGATAATTGTGGAGTTTTTTGGCCGAAACGTCGGCTTTGTTATGTTGGTGTTTTTCGGTTGCTATGGGCGACCGTTGCTTCCTTTGTTAGGTCAAGTCTGGGGAGTGAGGTCGCAAAAAAATTCTAATTAATTCTGGTTTTGTTCGATTTCGCTGAAATTTTAACACGATAAAGCTGGATTGTTAAGGAATAGATTTATCGTCTGCCGATGTGTGGTAGCTATTAACGCTGAAGTGTTATATCGCTTCGAAGTCAGGGTTTTGAAGAGATTTTTTTGCAACGTGTAGGTTCGGCGTGATTTTCGGTTGACCCCGAAGGAAAAATATCCGGGAAAGGTCATCTCATCGACGATTCAAACGAATATAAATATGTATATGTTCCGAGCTAAATTTCTGGTGAAAAAATATAATTTTTGACGAGCGCTGGGTTTTTAATTTTTTCCCGCGAAAGATGAGATTTATTAATGTTTCAACAGCTTTTTGCGAGTAAACATCACAGGTTGCGTGACTCAAAATTTGGCCGAGTGGAAGCTTGGGTCTGCTCGCACCGAAGTCGAAAAAAACAAGAAGATCTGTTAGATCTTATAACCGCGCTTTTAAAATTTAACTGTTCGCTTAGCACTACCGTCGGAACGCAGTGCACATTCCAAAGCAGTCATTGATGATTCTTTTCTTACTGTAGACATCACATCACTTGATCAACACAAACTGTATTATTGCACCATCAGTGGTAGCCGTTGACAAATCTCCGATGACTTAATGGTCTTAATTGCTGCCGATAGGCAGCGTTCATATTCTTGAAGGCATTTGAGAAGTTTCGTTGGTTCGTTGGTTCGTTCTATCGGATCGTGAATTAGCCTATCAGCAATGCCCTTTGAAATACGAGACAGCCAATGAGCAGTTCGCTTATAATCGATGAAATTCACATGTGCTCGATCAGCCGTTTTGACGTCTTTCGCGTTTCACAAGAAGGTGAGTTTTGCATTTTTTTTGTTCTCTTTGATCGATTTTTTTCGATCTCTTTTGATGAATTCTATTCGAAGAAGCATTCATCAAGGTTATGAAGCTTTCAGTGAGCATTCTTGAGGCCGACAGTGTGCATTTGTTTCACTTGCAGCTTTGCTTTTTCTCGCCTTGGGATACAGACACTAGAATCGAGGTTTACCCTGTTTACAGGTGAGTTGCTAATCTGTTATGATTACTTCTATTCGAGGAAGCATTCATCAAGGTCATGAAGCTTTCAGTGAGCATTCTCGAGGCCGACAGTGTGCATTTATGTCACTTTCAGCTTTGCTTTTCAATCGATCGCATTCGGTCGATTCTTGGACGCAAGCAGATATCGATGCTATCTTATTTCATGGAGATCGCATGTATTTACATGCTCTAACTAATGAAATGGTACCTGATACTGACACTCTTTCAATAAACGAGTTGCAGAAGGTGGCAACCTCGCAGACCAATGTCGAGTACTGTTTAAACTACAGTAAATTTTATCAGGGGCGCATTGATCGCTCATTTTGTGGAGACGGGCCATTTTGCTCACTGAGGCAGGTTTTGATTAATGCATTTTCAGATAGTCCAAATGCAATGTTAGTTCTTGATGGTTATGTCATGGCTGTTATAAAAAAATCAGATTCATTTTATCTGTTTGATTCACATGCAAGGAATTGCCTGGGAATGCCCGATGAAAATGGTACTGCTATTGTTTTAAAGTTTACTGAGCTAGATGAATTTCAAAATCATCTTGAAACTTTAGCATGTTGTCTGAATGTAAGCTTATTTGAGATTGCATCTGTCCATGTTAATGCTAATGTTGATGTAGCTCAACTATCTGAACAAAACCATATGAAAAGAAAAGCAGGAGAATCACTTACTGAAGTACCAGTAAGTGCTAAGAGACGAAATAATTTGTCAGACAATTCTGATGAAGAGTTAAGAAGACTTTTTAAACATGCAGAATCAAACAGAATGCACTATCATAATAAAATTAGCCTTGAAAATGATGAGCAAAGACAAGCAAGACTCGCTAAAATAAGAGACAATTATCAAAACAGAAAAGCATCTCAAACTGATGAGCAAACACAGGCAAAACTTGCTAAAAGAAAAGACAATTATCAAAAGAGAAAAGCATCTGAGACTGATGAGCAAACACAGGCAAAACTTGCTAAAAGAAAAGACAATTATCAAAAGAGAAAAGCATCCGACACTGATGAGCAAACACAGGCAAAACTTGCTAAAAGAAAAGACAATTATCAAAAGAGAAAAGCATCTGAGACTGATAAGCAAAGACAGGCAAAACTTGCTAAAAGAGGGGACAGTTATCAAAGGAAAAAAGACTCTAATAACATGCAAACTATAACAGTCCAAGCTCCATGTAGCTCCAGTGAACTTGATTGTATATCTAGCACTAATACTACGGATAAGAATCAGTACTTAAGAGAATTTGATGCACATAAGAATGGTGAAATACATATGCAAGATTGGGCAAAGCTCAATATTTCTAGATTTCATGAATCTATGAAATATACTACTCTTCAGTGCACAACTTGCAAAGAAGCTTGGCCATTAAAAGTCACTAAGAGATCACCTAACAATTATGTTTGTCTACGGTGTTCAAGAGACAAAAAATGCCCCAAAAGATTTTCAAGTGAAAATTCAATGATTCCTTCACCAGTCCCACCACAGCTTCAGGGCTTGACTCAAACTGAGGAAATGTTGATCGCTCGTGCTTTACCTATCATGAGAGTGTACATAAAACCAGGTGGACAGACAGGTTACTCTGGGCATTGTATTAATTTACCTCAAGATATTAAAGAACTTGCATCTGCTTTATCCAGATATCCCAAGGATATAGCTGTCGTTGTTGTGAAGGTCAAAGGTAGAAATAACACATTTAAAGATGTAACAGTGAGAAAAGAAAAGGTTCAAAATGCCCTCCTCTGGCTTATTGAGAATAATCCCCACTATGCAGGGATAAACATTAATTTTGAAGCTCTAAATTCTTTACCTGAAAATGGTGTGCCAACAGATCTCTTAACTGTTGATACTGATGCTGAAGTTTTCTCAGGTGAAAACGCTGAACTTGACTCAGGGCCATGTACTTTTAATCCTGACGAAGATGTTGTTTATAATAGCTCATCCGAAATGAGTAGTTTCCTACCAGTTGGACAACAACAACAACAAGAAATGGAAGCTATAAGAAATCAGCTGTTTGAACAACAGCCTATTGAGTGGCCCACTGTTACTGATGAGCCATTGAATGAATATCAGACACCATTTCTAGCCACTATGGCATTTCCCTCATTGTTCCCTGATGGTAGAGCGGATCCCACTAACCAGGCACTATTGAGTGATGTTCCTCTCCAAGAGAGAATTAAGCATCTAATAAAATTTGGTGAAATTGTTGATGGTAAATGGGTATATCGCTTTGCCAGTCATCCCAGATTTTCATATTGGGCTTTAAGAGTCCCTGTCCATAAAAATGGAAAATAACTCGGCAAGGGTCGAAAATTCGATTTCGCTCATATTTTCATGGTAGATAGGCTAGGGCATGACAAAAACTACTGGATAGTTTTTTTGGCAAAATATCCTTTTATTTCAAAGAAATATGCAAATTACCAACTTCTGTTAAAATCGTCATTTGACGCACCATTTTATTAAGCAAGTTTGAGAGCCTCGCATGCAAAACCACATCATTCTTCCGTCTTTAAAGCACTCAGATATTTTTGTGCAATGTTTAAATGTGTACTGGGTTGGTTTTAGGGAATGTTACGTTGTCTTTTTGGGTGTAAAATAATTAAATTTCGAAGACATGTATTCTTAAAAGTACTTCGTGTATATAATTAATTTTCACCATGTGCGAAACCTTTAAATGGATTAAGCTTCTGGTGGTTGAATCGCAGAAGGATGATCTACAGATTCCTGTAAAAATTTGTTTGGGCAAATGATTGTGAGCGACGCGAGAACTTTTCAAAGTACGTTAAAAATGGAAATATTTGACCATTCCTTTGTCAAATTTCAATTCACGGGTTAGACGTATATTTTAACATGCGCCACATGACTTGACCAATGTTAAGTTGAAATAGACACAGAGCTGATAATTTCGAAATGTTCTAACCTCATTTGCTGTAAAAGGCAGGTCCAAAGCCGATTTGACGTGTTTCTCTCACCATTCGTCGCACATAAAGCAGAAGTTTGCTTTTGTTGACACAACGTCCGATTACATCGCCAACTGTCAACTTATTTAATGGTCGAATACAATGAATCTGTGACCCTCTTTCGACACATATGATCACCACTGCATCTAAGTCAAAAACGGCCAAGTCATTTGTAGATAGTTGCTTGCTTTGCACTACACCAAAATATTACATTTGACCATCATGGTTTGATGGCTTGAATCCTTGCTTGCAGCGGTTCCTTGTTCGTCACGCAATGCTGTCATCCCATTTTAGGGGGTAGGGGTAGGACAATTTCTATCCTAATACATAAGGCTCTGTAAGGGTGGGAACCACTCGGAGCACACAATCGTGTTGAGTAGGAAGAGATTAAATTGAGAAATGAGAAGAATGAATAGTTTACCATTGCCCGTGTTGTTATCTTTTACTCGACCACGCTACCTACATGCCCTGCGTAATACTGTAACGCTAAACTTAGACCTAGGTCTTTTCGCGCTGTGCAATTATTTTTGGTTTACATGTAATACAGTGGGCTACCCCCGGGGAAATGGGTGGTGACCGCTTAATGGGGCTAGCCGCTTAAATAGAGGTGGGTGTACCTTGAATATTTAATTTTTCACTATCGGGTTATAAATTTCTTGGTGAACATGGAGTCAATTCAAGACAATCATGATAGACATGTATTTCAATTATCACTCGTCATACACCTTCAATTTCAGACTTTTATCTGCCATCGCCCTTTCCAAAACAAAGTTTTTAAATTTTGGGTGGCC
>NW_028301564.1:25575000-25640000 GCF_042242905.1 Orbicella faveolata | reverse complement strand
GTCTTTCAACAAACAAGAAAAAGGTGATCATATTCACCAATACAAACAAACATACATGTAAACATCTTCAAAATGTGAATTGTTTTAACATTTAGCAGTAAAAAACAAAACTAATTTCTAGAAAAGCAATTACAGTAAGTGATATTATATACACTTAACAGTAAGTTTGGCAACAGCTTATTTTCAGCTTGTTTTATTTCTTTTCCCGTACCTCATCAGAGTACAGACAGACTACAGCAATGGACCAGAAAAATCCTGAAGCAACAAGCAGTGAAGGTAAGCCAGGACAAATCATCTAAAATAAAAACACACTTCACAGTAACAATTTAATAATTTATTATATTTCATTTGCAACACATTGAATTATTAAAGGTTTTCTCCACACACTTAACTAAACGCAGCTAACCGTTAACTTAATACTTAGCAAAAAAATGAAATGATGCTTAAGTTGTTTTTATTTCATTGCAGAGAAACCTGATCAAATAATTGGTTACATACACAATGTATCTCCCATAAAAGAAGGCAACTTCTTCGACTTTCAAGTACAGTCAAAAGAAAAATACTTAAGAGGAGTTTGTTTTGCCCCTGCCAAGAGAGAGTCACCTTTTCCAGTCAGTACAAGATGGTGGCAGCCCTGTGAAAATAAAAAGATTTCGCATAGACCAAAAGAGCAACACAGATGACTTGCTCATGAGTGCTAATGTCGAAGTCCAACAGCTTACAGCATCACCATTTCCAAAAGTTGACATCCCCAGCAACTTCGACCTAGGAATGCTGAAAACCATTGCTTCAGGTCAACTGATAACAGTCAAAGCAAAGGTTACTTCTCTACTAGAACCTAAAATACTCCAGACAAGTAGAGGAACTTTAAAAATGCTAGAAGGGCAAATTGTAGACACAAAAGGTTACTCTAAGATAGTATTTTGGGAGAAATTTTGTGAGCAAGTAGAAGAAGGCATGACATACATTTTTGAGAATGTACGAGTAAAGAAAGATGCCCTTACTAAGCAACTATACATAAATACTGCCAAAAGTGGCACTGCCATTAAGCAAACAGAGCCACATACTGATATTTTAGCTTTAGCACCGAGATTAACTGATGATTCTATCACTGCAACTGTGGAAGGATCTGTAGCAGGTGTAATTTCAACGTCCACATACGTGGCCTGTATAAAATGCAATAAGAAGATCGAACATGATGACAACTCAGACATTATTACTTGTAGTAATTGTAATATGCAACAGATGAAAGACTTTTGTCCCAGTCAGTATTATGCTCAAGTATTTTTCCTAACCACACCAAAGAAGGAAAAGTTGTCTCTTACACTTTTTAACAAAGTCATCTCGCAATTGTTTAACACAGAGGGTCTGACTGATCCTTCTAAGCATGACTTCGTTAAACTGTTACTGGCCTTAAACAACATTGTAGTTACCTACAATAAGCGTACCAAAGCAGTAACCCAAATTGTCCGACCAAATATATAGTCAATTTCCATCTTGACAAGCTATAGTTGACCTATACATGATAAGGCCCTTTGTTCATTACATGTTGCGTTAGGCAGTGTCACTCATCCTTCTAAAGATCAACACCAAGCTGTTACTAGCCTTGAAAAAAACATTGTATTTACCTACAATAAGAAAGTAACTTAAACTGTCAGACCAAATATATAGTCCTGATTAGTTCACCTATAGACGATAAGGCCCGTTGTTCATTGCATATTGACCTATACAAAACAGTACAGTTCACCTATACAAAACAACACTGTTCATTACATGTTGCGTTGAAATAAACGAATATGTTCCTTTTTACTCTTACAAGCATTTATAGGTTCAAAGTACATGTAACCATGTTGTTTAAGAAATAAAATAAGTTATATTTTTGTTGCAGTTCCCATTGTCATATTGACATACAAACACGCTACTAACGGCAGCACTCACTTCTCATTGAGAACTCCTAGTCTAGAACTTTCTTCGGGATATGTATGGGCATGAACGATATCAACGACACAATAATAACACTATTAACAACAGCTTTCTTTCTTAAAAGTCATGATTAAATTTAATTGGTGTTTTCCACGAGTAAAGGGCTAGCAAAGTAGTCACACAAGTCATAAAAAAACCCTATCCCGACCGATGTATCGATTTTGGTCACTCCAGTGACCACAGATTGAAAACGTGACAGAAAATTGGCGTTACTTTTGATTCTCACCAAATTTGTCGTATCCCCCCCCTCGGGAGAATTTTGTCAAGTTAGCTAATTTAGTATGCAAGCCACCGTAATGGCGGTCGCCGCCGGCGAAATGTTTATTTGCTCAAAATTGGGGCAAAATCTTTCGGAGATGGAAATCAGGACATTTGTAAGGATACAGAAAGTAATTTGGGACCGGTTGCTGGCTTCTAAGGCTGAATTTATCCAGAAGTAAGCTGTATTTTCGTTTTCGTGTCGAAAGCCACGCGATGAAATATTATCGGCTTGTTCTGCTGTCTTGTTCTGTTTTTTCTCTTTGTCGTTTTTGTAGCCCGCCGAGGCCAGTCTTTCGTCTAAATTAGTTGAAAAAGGTTCGAAAAAGATGTTCCCATTCAAGTTTAAACTGTCAGGCGATAATTGTGGAGTTTTTTGGCCGAAACGTCGGCTTTGTTATGTTGGTGTTTTTCGGTTGCTATGGGCGACCGTTGCTTCCTTTGTTAGGACAAGTCTGGGAAGTGAGGTCACAAAAAAATTCTAATTAACTCTGGTTTTGTTCGATTTCGCTGAAATTTTAACACAATAAAGCTGGATTGTTAAGGAATAGATTTACCGCCTGCCGATGTGTGGTAGCTATTAACGCTGAAGTGTTATATCGCTTCGAAGTCAGGGTTTTGAAGAGATTTTTTTGCAACATGTGGGTTCGGCGTGATTTTGTAATCTGAGGTTTCGGTTGACCCCGAAGGAAAAAATATCCGGAAAAGGTCATTTCATCGACGATTCAAACAAATATAAATATGTATATGTTCCGAGCTAAATTTCTGGTGAAAAAATATAATTTTTGACGAGCGCTGGGTTTTTAATTTATTCCCGCGAAAGATGAGATTTATTGTTTCAACAGCTTTTGGCGAGTAAACATCACAGGTTGCGTGACTCAAAATTTGACCGAGTGGAAGCTTGGGTCTGCTCGCACCGAAGTCGAAAAAAAAACAAGAAGATCTGTTAGATCTTATAACCGCGCTTTTAAAATTTAACTGTTCGCTTAGCACTACCGTCGGAACGCAGTGCACATTCCAAAGCAGTCATTGATGATTCTTTTCTTACTGTAGACATCACATCACTTGATCAACACAAACTGTATTATTGCACCATCAGTGGTAGCCGTTGACAAATCTCCGATGACTTAATGGTCTTAATCTAGAACTTTCTTCGGGATATGTATGGGCATGAACGATATCAACGACACAATAATAACACTATTAACAACAGCTTTCTTTCTTAAAAGTCATGATTAAATTTAATTGGTGTTTTCCACGAGTAAAGGGCTAGCAAAGTAGTCACACAAGTCATAAAAAAACCCTATCCCGACCGATGTATCGATTTTGGTCACTCCAGTGACCACAGATTGAAAACGTGACAGAAAATTGGCGTTACTTTTGATTCTCACCAAATTTGTCGTATCCCCCCCCCTCGGGAGAATTTTGTTAAGTTAGCTAATTTAGTATGCAAGCCACCGTAATGGCGGTCGCCGCCGGCGAAATGTTTATTTGCTCAAAATTGGGGCAAAATCTTTCGGAGATGGAAATCAGGACATTTGTAAGGATACAGAAAGTAATTTGGGACCGGTTGCTGGCTTCTAAGGCTGAATTTATCCAGAAGTAAGCTGTATTTTCGTTTTCGTGTCGAAAGCCACGCGATGAAATATTATCGGCTTGTTCTGCTGTCTTGTTCTGTTTTTTCTCTTTGTCGTTTTTGTAGCCCGCCGAGGCCAGTCTTTCGTCTAAATCAGTTGAAAAAGGTTCGAAAAAGATGTTCCCATTCAAGTTTAAACTCTCAGGCGATAATTGTGGAGTTTTTTGGCCGAAACGTCGGCTTTGTTATGTTGGTGTTTCTCGGTTGCTATGGGCGACCGTTGCTTCCTTTGTTAGGACAAGTCTGGGAAGTGAGGTCACAAAAAAATTCTAATTAATTCTGGTTTTGTTCGATTTCGCTGAAATTTTAACACGATAAAGCTGGATTGTTAAGGAATAGATTTACCGCCTGCCGATGTGTGGTAGCTATTAACGCTGAAGTGTTATATCGCTTCGAAGTCAGGGTTTTGAAGAGATTTTTTTGCAACATGTGGGTTCGGCGTGATTTTGTAATCTGAGGTTTCGGTTGACCCCGAAGGAAAAAATATCCGGAAAAGGTCATTTCATCGACGATTCAAACAAATATAAATATGTATATGTTCCCAGCTAAATTTCTGGTGAAAAAATATAATTTTTGACGAGCGCTGGGTTTTTAATTTATTCCCACGAAAGATGAGATTTATTGTTTCAACAGCTTTTGGCGAGTAAACATCACAGGTTGCGTGACTCAAAATTTGGCCGAGTGGAAGCTTGGGTCTGCTCGCACCGAAGTCGAAAAAAAAAAAACCACGGGTAAACCATGAACCGCGCTCGGCCCATGGCCGCGCGGTTAAAAAAACACGGGTAAACCATGAACCGCGCTCGGCCCATGGCCGCGCGGTTAAAAAACCACGGGTAAACCATGAACCGCGCTCGGCCCATGGCCGCGTGGTTAATGTGCTTCGGTAGGCATTTCCAGACTCAGTCATCGTGGCGTGCGTTGGAATCGTCCGAGATTTAGTCTCAAAACCGTTGAAGTGCAAAAGAAAAATTTAAAGAAGCAGCTTTAAGATCTTGAGGTGAGTTTTGGAACTTTTTATACCAAACAGTCGTTGACTGTTTTCAATGCATACATGGGACGTGCGTTTGCCAACGAGAGTGTCGTGCATCGTACAATGTTATGTCGCGTGTTAAAATGCGCTGTATGCGTCGTTATCTCTCTTTGGAGAAAGAAACTTATCAAAGCAATCTCTTCAACAAAGCGAAGTTCATTTATTATTACAGCTGAGATTTGCAAATCGTCGTTCGCAAATTCTGTCAAACAATTTGCGTTTATGTGTTACGTGTTTATATTTAGAGGTCTAACGCTTCATTTGGAACAGCAGAAAATCGGGTAGGTACACCGTTTTGGACTTAGTGTTAGTAGAAACAATTTCAACGAGTATGCGACAAAAATATTTTTTTGACATCTCGAAATGTACGGCGAATGCTAAAATACTGTTTCCGGTCTACTTCCTAGCCAAGTAGTACATCGTAAATTTTGGCATATTTTGTGTTGTGATGTTCTCAGGCAGGTTTGTGCTGTTTTACTGATTAAGGAGGTCGAAGCTTACTCTAAAACTCGAGAGAAAATCTAGAGAAAGACTGTGAAACCTCTGATTGTTTTGGGAAAGTGATATTTTGAAGGAAGACAACCTCTGTGCTTGACCTTTGTAGAAATGACTGTCTTAGAATGCAACTCATCATGCACAGCTGCAGTTGCCTGTGTTGTACATCGATCTCACAGAACTAATTTTACCACAGTTTTCTCTTAAGCTTTAATCGATGCTTTGCTTGAAAACACAATAAGCGTAGATAATCATTCCTCTCTGTTTTGTCAAATTATGCAGACTGTGTGAGCTACAGTGACATATTTTACAAACATTTGCGATTTCGCCAGATGTTTGGAACTGGATGTTCCCAATTATTTGAGATTAAAGCTTGTCTCTAAGTCAAACTTTCAGTCATTCTCAATCTACATATCTGTATTCAAGGTTTTGTTCTGAAATATGTGTTAAGCTGTCTCCTTCACGTGACTCAGTCAATTTTCTGCCGGTTCGATTTTCATCGATCGATGTTAGGCATTGTTCATATTGTTATTGAACAATTTTAGGGGGAAAACTGTACGAGAAAGAAATAGTTAAAGCGCACTCTCTGTTCATAACATTTTAGGCTAAAACCTTATCTCCCAGTTAATTTTTTTTTGCCAATTTCAACCTACATAGTACCATGTAATAGTCAAAGATTTATGAAATTTGCTTCCGTCACGTGATTGAATCAATTTTCGCGTGTACAAGAACACACGCCAACTTTTATTTGTACAAACCACAAACCAATACAACAGGAAATGGTGCAAACTGAGATGTTTGTAAAGCCTTGTTTGTTTATGGAAATGTTTCCCAGGATGAGGGATTTCATGGCTATTTTAAAGTGTTATTCGTCAGACATATTAAGGAAGTCTATAGTCAGACAAATATTTGAATTTGTAACCAAATATTTCTTATCGTTCGTATGCGCATTCTGTTTATTTCCACGTGGCTGATACGATGCAATATAAAATAACTTGGTTGTTTTCCAGCTACAGCAGGTACATGTAGGCGTTCTAGGAACTCGAAAATCAACTTCTGATCAAGTGAATCAAAGACGTTCCAATCAGCAGACTCAACGAGAATCATACAATACTGTATAGTTCATGCTAAATATTTTAAAATTCTAGACTATTCTGCCTGCTTTGTACTTGATGTCCTATGAGCGGTCACATGTGGTTTCCTCGACATTTTAAGCCTAGTATTCGAAAGACTATGCAGTCAACAGCTAAAAATCCCGCTGAAAATGTCTCGAAGCGTTTGTTTCTCTAGGTAACACATACAAATCTAGGAAATGTGTGTTTTACATGATATTAAGTGGTCACATTGACCCTGTCACATGTCTGCGTCTAACTCGAACCTTCAAAGGAATTGAAAGAACAAAGGATACAATTCAGTCGGATTGATTGCCTATTTTGCTGTGAATGTAGTTTCGGTCAAAGATATAATAAAAGACTATAAACAACTTATTTGTCCTGATATAATTCGAAGAATCTTTGTGGGATAAACCGGGGGAATAAATAGAGATACACTCTTTCTTTTTCATAAGAATATATTTTATAAGAATATCGAGGCTGAAATTTGCGAAATTTTAAGTATATCTTGAGAATAAACCCGAGGCTGAGATTTGGAAAAGAATATAATTGTGTGAGTTGAAAAAAGCAACAAACACAGCACTAGCCGTATGTTCGATGCTAATAATATTTCTGCGTCATATCAGGCCTCAATGCCTGCAGGCTGACTCCAATTTTACATTAACACCATCCAGACACCAAATACATTCGAAAACAGAAATGTCGTACGCTATATAATCTAAGAATATTCACAAGAATATTTTCAGCCTAAAACCGGTAAAAAAATAAGAATATTCAGCCTCGGCCGGAAAAACAATATTCTTATAAAAAAGAGTGCAATCAGAGTGGAGATTTAGCCACTGAGCGTGGAAAATGAATCTCTTGTAAACAGTGACAATTTTTAATTAGCGGCCATCAAGTATCTTGTTTGTACAGAACATTACTATGAAGCTTATTCTGAAAGCTTGTGAATGCGTGACAGTGGTAACCAGTCAAAACAAACCAGTCGTTGATCTTGAGGCGTCTCGTCTGCATTAATTACAATTTCGATCCTAAGTGGGTGGCTTTAAATTAATAATTCTACTTCGACATATTTTAGAGTCTCTTTTACGGAAGATTTGCGATTGTTTCGCTGAAATCCATACCATTTTATTAAAATAATTTTTCAGTCTCCCGGTCAAATTTTCAGTCAGTCTCGATCTACATATTTTATAGCGGGTATGGTCTTTTGAGGTTTGTGCGAATTTGTCTCCGTCACGTGACTGAGCAGTTTTCTGCTACTTCGAGTTTCGTCGCTGTTAGGCATTGTTATTGAACTATTTTAAATTGAGATGCTTTCAGTTTTGAGATGCTTTCAGTTTTTTTTTGCAATTTGATCCTAGGATGAAGGATTTCAAGTATTATTTTCCGGATAAGTCCAAGATGATATCGATTAGCCAGGATTTGTGCGGAAATTTATTCATATTCTCGATTGATTGCTATTCAAACTTCATAGAATATTCATGATCCCTCGCGATGACGTCAGTAGCATTATACAAACAACCTAATATGCAGCTGTGTCAGTTAAGCTACGGGCAAACAACTCGTGCTTCGTGCCTTGTGCTCTCTGTCGTTTACTCGACAGGGAGGGACTTTAGTTCCCATACCTTAATCCTAATGAGGTAGCAAGTGTGATAATGGACTGGGCAAATTTCCGGTTTCTCACAACAGTGGGTGCCTCACTTTATTTAAAGTCAGAATGCGTATTGTTTTGACTATAAAATGTTTAAGCAAGCAACCGGAACGATGACCCTGCTGGTATACGTTGGATCAATAGTGATCTAATCGGCTTTACATATAAAATGAAGAATACAAAAGCAAAAACCGACACAACGTAGAATGATTTTTTGAAGGTGTACAATAATTCGGCTGGCCAAACCAGCCTTCTTCAGGTACAATGGAAGATTTTACATTGGTGCGTGTTTTTATGTAGCCGATATTTACGTAATACCGGAAATACGCAAAAGTAATTGATAGTGTAAATTGAAGATAAGCATACGGTAAAATAAAATAACATGATAAAAGAACATACTAAAAGAAAACAAATGGAAACAATTAATATGTTTCTTCGCGGATGTTCAGACCATTAGGATCAATTGTTCTGCCTTTTTGAATTAAAAAAGCTTCCCTGGCCTTACGGATAGAGTCTCGGTTAAAACGATTTTTTCGATGGGGATTAATTACATGTCGTCAGCAGTGTGGTTAGGAGAGGACAGGAAATGTTCGGCGGCTGTAGTAGGTTTAGATTTGTTGTTAGGGTTATCTATGGTACTGTATATAACGGTCACGAAATTGAGTTACGATTAACAAATAATGACAAGCTTTATTTATCAGCTCGTTAAATAGCAGCCACCAAGGCAGGGGTCTCACAAAAATACAAATATTAATACTAAACACAATTACTAATACATGAACACGAAGAACTTTCTTTCACACTGAGTAAAGTTAATGACACTTGTACATGAAATTAGGCTTCCAGCTCCGAAATATGAGAAAACTATTACCGATTTTTTTTTGTTCTTGACTTCTTGAGATAAAAGCTTTCCTTATAATTTCATGAGGTGATTTGTTTTTATATCGGGTCACGCAACTATTTTACAAATTATCCCTATGGCTTATTTTTTATTTGTTTGTTGTTCTGTAAATCTACCATTAAATTGAAATAAATTCAAGGAAACGTAGATCCAAGTATACTGCACCTCCCTCAAAGTGCACCACGGACATTTCGTGGGCTTTTTTTTTATCGTGTTTATTTCGTTGCTGTTACTCGTTATCAAGTTGTCAATAAAACGTAAATTGAGTGATTACTTGCACGTAAAAATGCTATTTATTGACTTCCAGAGGAGTTTAAAATAAACCTGTATATAACGGTCTCCTGGCCATTTCCCAAGGGTGACCGTTATATACTGGTTTGACTGTAATTTGTTTGAGATTTGTGACTTTTTATCGTCACGTGATTGAGTTATAATAACAGTAGAATGATTACCATAGAAACAAAGACTGGTGCCACTTACTGTGTGTGAGCATATTTTAGTCGCGACTGTCACAGTGTTGGGGAGAGAAAAGAGGAGCTGGTTTTCAAAATACGCTAAACTTTGGCAACACAGCTCTGGCTACATGGTGGATAGAAGTGTGTATGTCACGTTTACTGATTATTTGAGGTTTCACTGAATACAAAAGAACGAAAAATAAAGGAATAATACTACGTAAGTTGACATTCTTATCTAGTGGACCCTGGAGCTAATATTTTCTTTAATACTTATGCCTTAATATCTCATGAAAGTTTCAATTAATTTTTTCTCCGCATTTACTGAGAATAATTAAGTAATCATGATCATAGTCTACTTGTGAGGAAGGAAACGCAGGTATTTCTCATTACTCGGAGCGTCTCATCGTGAGCCTTGACTGTTTTCGTTTCATCGATCAAACATAAGTTATTGCACGACTTATGCATACTATCAGGTTGATACCCTGACGGGGTTGAACAACGATTTGAGTGGCTGTTTCACTGAAATCCATTTCACCATAGATCAGTCTTGTGAAATTTGTGTGAACGTCTCATTCACTTCATGACTGAGCAATTTTCTCCTGGTACCAGTTTTTGATTATGTACATGTTAGAAATTGCTTAGAGTCTGTTATGGAGAGAAATGTGACAGAAAGAAACAGTGAGCACTGAGTGAGCGCGCTCCCTCGGTTCACAACATTTTTGGGCAATCTCAATACGAAATTCTATGTTATTGTTATCATAATTGTCAAGATTTGCATGTGTGACTGATTTAACTACGTCACGCAATCGGATCAATTTTGCTCATAAAAGAAGACTTCGTCAGAGTTATTCCTCAAAGACTAATGTCAACTTAACAAACCGTAATGCTAATAAAATATACCATAGCGTGAATTAGAACTAAAATGCTTAACTAAAGCTTTGATTTTATCGAAAATGTTGTCTTTCATGTATTTAAATTTGTCGAATAAGTCAAACACGTTACTATTTAATTCTGACAATTCATATTCATTATGACCCATTACCGATTTATGGCAGTTTCTCAGTTAGGTGTAACAGGGTATAGACATAATTGTGACTGTTCATCCGCTCATTTGTTCATCATCATCAGAATTGCCTCTGAGTGAGTGACTCTTTTCCAGTTGCAGCAAGGTACATGCGCATGTTTTACAACAAAAACGAGAAAAAAATGACTGAGGCAAGTTCCTCGGTTTGCCTTTTACTAGTTACCCGGCAACTCTTACATTTTTAGGTGTTTTGATGCGGCACTTACTTATCGTAATGTTTATCACCGCAGTTTGCGTTTATTTCTATTTAGACATAATTTAGGATAAAACAAAGGATACGATTAGTCGGAATTATAACCTATTTAGTTTCGTTGAAAGAAATCTCTTTATGATAATAATTAAAAGACGGTAAAATAAACTATCTGTTTTCTTCTGAATTGCTGTTAGGGATAAATAGAGGTAAGGACTGATTGCAAGTTACATTAATTAACAATTTTTGGGTAACCATTGATATTCCTCCTGTTCCATATTCAAATATGTCTACCAGCATATTTTATATTCAGCATGCATAATTATATGTTTATTCACCCACTCCAGTCAATGAAAAACTGTCATCAGTTCGGTTGTCATAGTTACTTCTGGATTATTTTTGTCTACAGCTTCCGTGCTGGTCAATCGATCTAAGGTTTACCTCGTAACTAACAATTATTTTTATGAAACGTCGCCTGAGAGCTTCTAAACGCGTGACATTAATTGGCTCCCAGGAAAACAATGAAACAGTTCAAGCCAATGGACCTCGCACTGTCTCGTCTATCTCCTGTATCAATTATTACAGGTTGAAAATGTGCTTCGGTAGGCATTTCCAGACTCAGGCATCATGGCGTGCGTTGGAATCGTCCGAGATTTAGCCTCAAAACCGTTGGAGTGCAAAAGAAAAATTTAAAGAAGCAGCTTTAAGATCTTGAGGTGAGTTTTGGAACTTTTTATACCAAACAGTCGTTGACTGTTTTCAATGCATACATGGGACGTGCGTTTGCCAACGAGAGTGTCGTGCATCGTGCAATGTTATGTCGCGTGTTAAAATGCGCTGTATGCGTCGTTATCTCTCTTTGGAGAAAGAAACTTATCAGAGCAATCTGTTCTTCAAAGCGAAGTTCATTTATTATTACAGCTAAGATTTGCAAATCGTCATTCGTTCTCTTTGGAGAAAGAAACTTATCAGAGCAATCTGTTCAACAAAGGGAAGTTCATTTATTATTACAGCTAAGATTTGCAAATCGTCGTTCGCAAAATTCTGTCAAACAATTTTAATGAGTATGCGACAAAACTATTTGTTTCACATCTCGAAATGTACGGCGAATGCTAAAATACTGTTTCCGGTCTACTTATTAGCCGAGTAGTACATCGTTGATTTTGGCATATTTTGTGTTGTGGGGTTCTCAGGCAGGTTTGTGCTGTTTTACTGATTAAGGAGGTCGACACTTACTCTAAAACTCGAGAAGACAATCTAGAGAAAGACTGTGAAACCTCTAATTATATTGTGTTGTGAAAGTGATATTTTGAAGGAAGACAACCTCTGTGCTTGACCTTTGTAGAAATGACTGTCTTAGAATGCAACTCATCATGCACAGCTGCAGTTGCCTGTGTTGTACATCGATCTCACAGAACTAATTTTACCACAGTTTTCTCTTGAGCTTTAATATAATCGATACTTTGCTTGAAAACACAATGAGCATAGATAATCATTCCGCTTTGTTTTGTAAAATTATGCAGACAGCTACAATGACATATTTTACAAACATTTGCGATTTCCCTAGATATTTGGAACAGGATGTTCCCAATTATTTGAGATTAAAGCTTCTCTCTGAATCAAATTTTCAGTCATTCTCAATCTACATATCTGTATTCAAGGTTTTTTTTCTGAAATATGCGTGAAGCTGTCTCCTTCACATGACTGAATCAATTTTCTGTTTGTTCGATTTTCATCGATCGATGTTAAGCATTGATCATTGTTATTGAACTATTTTAGGGAGACAACTGTATGAGAAAGACAGAGTTAAAGCGCACTCTCTGTTCATAACATTTTAGGCTAAAAACTTATCTCCCAGTTAATTTTTGTCAATTTCAACCTACATAGTACTATGTAATATAAATCGTCATTTGCCTCCGTCACGTGAATGGATCAATTTTCGCATGTTCAAGAACACACGCCAACTTTTATTTGTACAAACCGTAAGCCAATACAACAGGAAATGGTGTAATTAAATTGAGATGTTTGTAAAGCCTTGCTTGTTTATGGAAATTTTTCTCAGAATGAAAGATTTCATGGCTATTTTAAAGTGTTATTCGTCAGACATATCAAGGAAGTCTATAGTCAGACAGATATCTGAATTTGTAACCAGACATTTCTTATCGTTCGTAGGCGTATTCTGTTTATTTCCACGTGGCTGATACAATGCAATATAAAATAACTTGGTTGTTTTCCAGTTGCAGCAGGGTACATGTAGGTTTTTTAGAAACTCGAAAATCAACTTTTAATCAAGTGCATCAAAGACGTTCCTATCAGCGGACTCAACGAGAATCATACAATACTTTATAGTTCAGCCTAAATATTTTAAAATTCTAGTTAATTTCGCCTGCGTTCTGCGTGATGTCCTATTAGCGGCCGCATGCGGTTTCCTCGGCTTTTATATTTTAGTATTCGAAATGCTATGTAGTCAACAGCTGAAAATCCAGCTGAAAATGTCTGGAAACGTTTGTTTCTCTAGGTACCACATACAAATCTAGGAAATGTGTGTTTAACATGATATTACGTGGTCACATTGACCCTGTCACATGTCTGCGTCTTTACAGTTGACTCCATTTGACTTGAACCTTCAAAGGAATTGAAAGAACAAAGGATACAATTCAGTCGAGTTGATTGCCTATTTTGCTGTGAATATAGTTTCGGTCAAAGATAAAATAAAAGACTATAAACAACTATTTGTCCTGATATAATTCGAAGAATCTTTGGGGGATAAACCGGGGGAATAAATAGAGACACTCTTTCTTTTTTATAAGAATATATCTTATTAGAGTATCGAGGCTGAAATTTGCGAAATTTTAAGAATATCTTAAGAATAAACACGAGGCTGAGATTTGGAAAACAATATAATTGTGTGAGTTGAAAAAAGCAACAAACACGGCACTAGCCGTATGTTCGATGCTAATAATATTTCTGCGTCATACCAGGCCTTGATGCCTGCAGGCTGACTCCAAAATTATTTTAACACCATCCAGACACCAAATACATTCGAAAGCAGAAATGTCATAAGCTATATAATCTAAGAATATTCACAAGAATATTTTCAACCTAAAATCGGCAAAAAAATAAGAACATTCAGCCTCAGCCGGAAAAACAATATTCTTATAAAAAAAGAGTGCAATCAGAGTGGAGATTTAGCCACCGAGCGTGGAAAATGAATCTCTTGTAAACAGTGACAATTTCTAACTAGTGACAATCAAGTATCTTGTTTGTACAGAACATTACTATGAAGCTTATTCTGAGAGCTTGTGAATGCGTGACAGTGGTAACCAGTCAAAACAAACCAATCGTTGATCTTGAGGCGTCTCTTCTGCATTAACTACGATTTCGATCTAGTGGCCACGGTTGGCTTAAATTAATAATTCTGCTTCGACATATTTTATACAGTCTATTTTAGGCAAGATTTGCGATTGTTTCACTGAAATCCATACCATTTTTGATTAAAACTTATCAGTCTTCCGGTCAAATTTTCCTTAAGTCTCGATCTACATATTTTTATAGCAGGTATGGTCTTTTGAGGTTTGTGTGAATTTGTCTCCGTCACGTGACTGAGCAATTTTCTGCTACTTCGAGTTTCATCGATGTTAGGCATTGTTATTGAACTATTTTAAGAAGAGACTTTTTATAGAAGGTATGGTCTTTTGAGGTTTGTGCGAATTTGTCTCCGTCACGTGACTGAGCAATTTTCTGCTACTTCAAGTTCATCGATGTTAGGTATTGTTATTGAACTATTCTAAGAAGAGACTTTTTATAGAAGGTATGGTCTTTTGAGGTTTGTGCGAATTCATCTCCGTACGTGACTGAGCGATTTTCTGTTACTTCAAGTTCATCGATGTTAGGCATTGTTATTGAACTATTCTAAGAAGAGACTTTTTATAGAAGGTATGGTCTTTTGAGGTTTGTGCGAATTTGTCTCCGTCACGTGACTGAGCAATTTTCTGTTACTTCGAGTTTCATCGCTGTTAGGCATTGTTATTGAACTATTTCAAGAAGAGACTTCGGTGAGAACAAGAAATAGTGAACCTAGGCCTCTGCTCACAACATTTAAGTTTAACAATCGTCTGACACATAATAAATTTGCTTCCGTCACGCGATTGGATCAATGATCACATGCGTTCGAGTCAAGGCGAATCGTAATGCCGATAAAATAAGATGTAGTGTGTAAATTGAGATGCTTTCAGTTTTTTTGCAATTTGGTCTTAGGATGAAGGATTTCAAGTATTATTTTCCGGATAAGAACAGGACGATATCGATTAGCCAGGATTTGTGCGGGAATTAATTCATATTCTCGATTGATTACTATGTAAACCTCATAGAATATTGATGATCCCTCGCAATGACGTCAGTAGCATTATATAAACGACTTAATGATGTGCAGCTGAGTCAGTTAAGCTACGGACAAACAACTCGCCCCATCCACCCTCCGTTTAGTTGTCTCCCTTGCCCTTCGTGCTTCTCTCTGTCGTTTACTCTACAGGGAGGGACTTTCCCATACCTTGATGCTACTGAGGCAGCAAGAGTGATAATGGACTGAGCAAATTTCCGGTTTCCCACAACAGTGGGTGTCTCACTTTTTTTGAAGTCAGAATGCGTATTGTTTTGATCTCCACTTGACTGGAACAATATAAAGTAACTTGGTTGTTTTTCAGTTGCAGCAGGATACTAGTAGGCCTACGCGTCTTCTTTTTCTAGGAAATCGAAGATCAAACTTGACTGTGTCTTTGTTTCAATCAAGAGATCCATACAATATAAAGCGTGGATATGATTTGGTCCCTCTGTATCGGTGTATATGCAAAATAATTCTATCAGCGTTGCGCATGTTATCGGCTTTTAACGCGACTGTTTCATTGAGTGGCCACCATGTGGCATTCTCTACCTTTCCGGTTTGGTATTCGAAGTGAGTATACAGTCAGATCAATGATCAAAATGCCTAGGAACGTTTGCGACTCTTGCTACTGATCACTACTAGGCGTAAATGATATAACGAGGCCATGTGGTCGTGTCAGTTGACTCTGTCACGTGTCGGTGTCTGTAATTTTTGTTACTTAGTGCCACTATCGATTGTATCAACAAACAGCCTACTGGGACTCTGTCGAGAATGCAACGGGACCTAAGATATTCTGTCAAGCTTAGTGAAAAGACAAAAAAAAAAATTAAGATAAATCATAAATATGAACGAAATATGTATTTGTTATAAATCCTAGGAAACTTAAGCTTTAACAAAATGATAATTTTTCAGTCGGTTTAATTCATTGTGATCAGATGCTGAGCCAGAAATCTAAATCACTTGAAATAGCCTGTTTTCCGCCATCTACACCCTTTTTTTTTTGAGAACAGTGGCACCACACGGGCCAATTCTTAAAAACAATTGTTGCAATAATTAAGAAGACGCTTTGCTGCGTGTACCCAGGCAGTCGTTATACTGAGAAGCAATAGCTATATTGCAATTGAGCTAAATGTTCTGCATTTAAAGTTGTACGAAATTCAATCGAATTGATGTGCTTAAGTTATTCTGCTTTTGCTTGCATTTCTTGGAATCGATTAATAGCTTATTACTCGTTTGCAAGTCTTTCGGGTGTGAAATGAGTCAAGGTATTTATATCTACCTATAAACGTTGCAGTCTATTTTCCTTAGCCTTTGTCGTTGTTATTTGCGTTTCTCGAGCAAGCGAGACATTTTGAATTTCATAGCTATGGTGATGCGTGACATACACCTACGAACGCGGTTGTCGAAATTATATACTTATCTCGTGACTTTCAGCCCATTTAGAAGTTAAAGTATTAGGAAAAGTGCTTATGTAAATGCTTGTTTGTTCAGTACAGATAATCAGTCGCCTAGATAGCCAAAGTAAGTTCAGATGTTTACAATATTTTCCGGCCGCAATGTACGCGTACCGCGGAGGTACACCAACATGGCGGTTCCATGGTCTCCGTAAATTTGTGCAAAATATTTCGACGAATATCTGAGCTTGGGAAAACGCACAGAAATTAAACGTCGAGGAGTGTCATCTTTGTTAATCTCCTATAACATCACAATTTCTTGATTTTATCCACTAAATGGTTTTCGAATAAATTTTTTATTGCGTCAGGATTGCGTGACAGTGCAAGCCAAGAATTGTTTTGTTGGGGTCACTGACATACATTAGTTTCTTTCAGCTTAAATGTACAATAATTCGCTACATGAGTTTCACTCTTGTTAAGACACATAACTCTGTTACAGGCAAATAACGAGAGAATATCGTTTAGTTCCAGATTTTATCTTTATTATACTTTACGAAGTTTCTCAGAGCATTTTACTTAGGTGTACTCGAACAGATGAATTCGTAAACAAATTCTCTAACCTTTCTGCTCTTGTTGCTCAGACGTTCTTGAGCTCGTGCTGGGATTCTGCTTGGTTCACGATCACGTCTAAAAATACGAAGACGCTTCTGAAGATGCTTTTTATCAAGTTGAAGAGTTGATAGCCCCGGTTGATGGCTCCTTTGGTATAACGTGATTCATGATTCACTCGAAATGTTCGCTCGTAAATTGATATCTCGTAAGGCTTGCAGCGACCCGTTCCGAAAACGCTTAACGTCCTTTAGCGTTGGTCTACCTTGAACAGTGTGCTCGTTTATATGTGATTTCATCGCCCTAGAAGTCATGGAATCCGTGCTAACTCTTCTCCACGACAACCTCTGTAAATTCCATGCGCTGTACGCATGCACAGGTGGCGCATGCGCTTTAGAGACCAGACGGCTATTTGTGACTGAACGCAGAAAAAAAACAGAGCCGAAATTTAAACCTAGGCCTCACTGCCTGGGTAATAAACACCAGCATAGGTCAATTATAGCGCGAATTGTGTGAGCTAACGCAGTGTTACATTCACAAACTTTGCTGGACTTCACCGATGCAAACCGGCTGTTTTTCATTTTGGGTAGAAAATTGATTGTCATAGTAAAAATTGAATGCCATAGTAAAGAAATGTAAACCTCTGTTATACTCTTCATCAGGAGCCATAATCGGGGACGGAGACCATAATCGGGCACCATTTCTAGTATAGCAGGCGAACAGGCTCCCGGCGAGGACGGAAAAAAATTTCGGCGAGCGCGAAACGGAAGAATTCGGAGAGCAAAGCGATCGGGGCGGGGAACGGCTATTTGATTAGCTCGATTAGAACTGTTTGCAAGTACCGAAAATGTAGCTTCTTGACAGGTCATTGACTGATTTGTTACAGGCCTATCACCAAGGGCGGATAGGCACATCAAAAACAAAGTCTACAGGCTCCCCTGTCTCCGCCCCGATCGCTTTGCTCTCTCTCTTCTGTTTCGCGCGCGCCGTAATTTTTTCCGTCCTCGCCGGGAGCCTGTTCGCAGCCTAGGGCTGTCCCTATGATATGGGACAATTTTTCTATTTTTAGAACAAACTGCGCCATCATGTGTGGCACACGCGCGTACATGCTGCGAGGATTTTTGCGGATGTAGCGCGGGGAAATGGCTGCCGAAATTCCCGAAATGTTTGATGCTTTTGGCCCACAACTAAATACGTTCATGTCTGTTGGAATTTTACTTCAGTATTTTCGTCGTAAGCTGCTCCAGTTTGAGTGAAGTAAGCCAGTGTCGAATTAACTGAAGTTATGTCCCGCTTTATATCACTGATCAAGTTGTGTTCAGCTGCTTCTTTTACAAGAGCTCCACATTACTCCACTCCAAGTTTCACATATGTTGAAGATTAACAGCTTTTCCATAACGAAGCAAAAAAACTAGTTGGATATATTTGGATATAGCAGCGTTTCAGGACTTCAAAGTTTCCCTCCTCTTACTACACGCTTGCGAGGATTTCGTCAGAGTCTATCTTAACCGAAAAGTAAAAAAAAAAAAATAAAAAAATAATAATAATTGCAAGTTTGAGTTTCGCCTGAATTGTAAGCAACGCTTGATGTTTTATCAAGGCCCAATATGTGAAAATAAAGTTTATGTCTGTAGATACTGCTCAGTTTTGTTTGGGTAAAAATCCAATAAATTGTGTGTTGTCGATGAATAAGAGCGCCCGCCGATGGGTGTTTGTACAGTCAGTAAAACATGACAAATTGGACTTCCGCACTTTCGTGTGAAAACGTACATCGAAGTCATATAATATCTCTAGCTTTTAAATATGTTTAAGGTTGATAAATGTTTGAGAACATATTATAACATAACTAAAGCAAAGCGCGCGCTCTGATTGGTTAATTTAGCGTCTACTATTTGTCCATGGGTGTACGCTGCTGACGTGTGTGCTAATGTTTACAAAGCAAATCTTTTGACAGACATTGTTTCCAAAGTAATGGCCGACGTCCTTCTCCCAGAAATTGGAAACTGTCTTCACAGTTGTGTGAAGATGAAACTTTATCGAGTTACTGGTGTGCAGTCGGTTGTTATGAATGAATTTTCGCGCGCTTGTTTTCTCTTGTCATGTAAGACTACACGAACATTTTTTTGTGATATAGCTCAATAAAAGGACTTCTGTTGTTCCAATGTCTCGATGTTATGTTATAAAACAAATGGTAAACGCCATAGGGTGCACTATTGAGTTATGGATGCACTTGGGAGGTTTACTAAGCACTCAAGAAGCTACAGTCGCACGAGGCGATAGCCGAGTGCCACTCTTACGCTTCTTTCGTGCTTAGCAACCTCCCGCGTGCATCCATTTAACAAATAGATTCCATGTTGCCGTGCGTCTGTTCAGTAATAGATCACAGATGACGTAAAAATGTGGTAAGAACAAAAAAGTGCCACACGAGGCGATAGCCGAGTGTGTCACTGATATTCTTACCACATTTTGACGTCTTCTGTGATCTATTACTGAACAGACGCACGGCAACATGGAATCTATTTGTTTTATATAATAA
The DNA here is from genome assembly GCF_042242905.1 of Orbicella faveolata. Taxonomy (NCBI): domain Eukaryota; kingdom Metazoa; phylum Cnidaria; class Anthozoa; order Scleractinia; family Merulinidae; genus Orbicella; species Orbicella faveolata. The sequence goes on along the minus strand of NW_028301564.1, from coordinate 25,620,285 downwards.
CGGAACAAACTACTACAGATATAGCTTTTTTCAATTCAAAATCTCTCAACATAACTCGAAAGCCGTCCTTTGCCCACTTTGGCGAACACGAGAAAAGCCATTCGACGTAATCTATTGTCTATACAAATTGAAGCAATTTCATTGGTTGCCATGCGTAGCAAAGAATTGTGATTGGTCCAGGAAAATCACGCCACTGTCAAACTTGACTCCAGCGTCGCTTCTCGTGGAATGAAAACTTACAGCGAAAGCAGAATTGAACTGCGAAATCTACAAATCTTAAAGAAAATGCTGGTTAAGTCAAGTCAGTTTTGGTCATCAGAGCAGCCCTGTGAGCCGAAAAGCTTGGATGTTGCCTCGAATATTGCAGGAGTTCAAAAACTACGCTCGGAAAAATTGCGGCTGCGGTCAACCTGGAGCATCGGGTAGAATGCCTGGACATTATTAATTATTCATGACCGGCGAAGCGGCAAATTTGAATGTTTGCGTGTCGTGAAATGCCCTGATTAAGAGAAGAAAGGGTCCAAATTGGCCCAATGGCGTTGATAAAACTTACTGTTCTGGTTTCCAGGAGTTAAAACTTCAACTTTCACGCGCGGCTTTTTGAAGAAGAAGGTTGAATCTTCAATTTAAGCCGTTAAGTAAGTTGATATATGAGGTATAAGGAGTAGCTTTTTGCTCTTGAAAATGGGCAAAAATTGGCCATTTTTTGTATGGGGACCGTTTTCAGAAGCAATTTTCAGACCATCTAAACCGGCCTTCCTAATTTTCACGCACGGCAAATGAAAGATGGCTTTTTACTGAAACAAAACCCGTTTCAAATTTGAAAATCGGTCCACAGGAACCTGTAGCTTTTTGAGTTTGAAAACTTCTTGTTGGAGTTGCATTTGAAAATGGCGCGTCTTCGATGGAAGAGCTATTGTGTTAAGCACACGTCTGTATAACAATGGCTGTCAAAACTAAACAATACCCATTCAAGAAAACCACTTGACTGTAACTGAAATATTCATTACCGCGAATTTCAAAAGTATGCTGTCGGCGCAGCTGATTCATTCGAAAACCTGTTGCTCAATGAACATGGAAAGCGAAATCGTAAGTGATCGGGAGCTCTTTTCAGAGCTCTTCGAAACCCCGATCCATCCCCTGCTGATCAACATAGTACCTCCGTTCGTCAATGAAAGCAATGGCATATTTCAATTTCAACTGAATGGCGAAGCTCTTTGGAGATGGAGAGAAGTTTGTGGACAGCCGAACACAGTGTTTGCGCTTCTGCAATTAAGTATTCTGCCTCTTGGCTATCGATTGACAGAATCTGCTGGAGAGCGCGTAGGAAAAGCGTTGGCTGAAAGCATCAGGCGGTTTTGGAGAAAGACGCAACACGTCAAAAGCACGAAACCCATCTGTTTATCTTCCATCGGAAGATAAACAGATGGGATGCATGTACTAGTCTCCTGCTTGTTGAAAAGCGCCAGGAAGCTCTAAAATGTTGTCAACGACAGTCCCGCAGCTATGTAAAAAGAGACACAAATTTCTGGTGTGATGGAGGCAAGCAAGAATCGGCAAAGAAAGTGCCTCGGATTTCAGCTGTAGAAAAACCAAGAGAAGATGTCCTGACAACCCCTAATGCCACTGAAGATCCTCAGAAGAAGACCATTACCCAGTCAGTGGATGAGTTGAAAAAGCTGAAAATTGGTGATCTCATTCAACTCCTTAACGAACTCATAGGACATAAACCTAGTCTTCCCAAAAAACCAAGGAAACCTGATCTTATTTCTAAGATAACTGAGATAGCCAATCTAAGGTCAAACTAACTAATAACCCTGGAAAAGATCAAACACAAATTTAAGTTTTAAGGGGAAAATTTTTTGAACAAACAAATAATTATTATTGTACAGCAATTCAAGTTTTAAAGCAAGAAATAGGTATTATGAAAGATATGCTGTAAATACAACAATTTAGAAACAAGAAGTGACATTAAGCTTAACTTCAAACACTTACGATATGTTTGAGGCAAGAACAATCTTAATGTACAATCGTAGCTATATTAATAAAAAGAGGTTGAAAATATTCTTGAAGAAATAATATTCTTTTGTAACAAGTAGTCAAGATCGATTAAATTTGATTACTAGGCAAAGTAAGACATTGCTCACTCACCTAATCACTTTTCCAACTACTTTCCCATTTCAGATACAGCAAACATTTTTATAAAACAAGTTGTTATTGTTTGACCTCAGAACACAGCATACATGTTCATGTAACAAGAAATTCTTATTGTTTGACCTCAGAATACAGCAGACATGTTCATGAAACGAGAAATTCTTATTGTTTGACCTCAGAATACAGCAAATATGTTTATCAAACAAGAAATTATTATTGTTTGACTTCAGAATACAGCAAATATGTTTATCAAACAAGAAATTCTTATTGTTTGACCTCAGCATATAGCACATATGTTTCTGAAAAACGAAATTATAATAATTGTTTGACCTTAGAATACAGCAAACATTTTTATGAAACAAGAACTTCTGAGTTATTGTTTGACCACAGAATACAGCAAATATGTTTATGAAACAAAAAATAATCATTGTTTCACCACAGAATACAGCTGATATTTTTGTGAAACGAGAAATCCTGAATTATTGTTTGACCTCGGATACAGCAAATATGTTTACGAAACAAGAAATTACCTCAATTATAGCCTTTGCTCTTCCCTTGCAACAGGCGATACGAAGGAAGCCATCTTAAATTAAGAGATGCGCATGAACGTGGCATAATGAAACGCTGCTACATTATATCGCCGGCTGGATGATCCTGAATCACCACCACCACCACCTCCACCGCCTTTAAAGCGACAAAATGCCCTTTGGGGTAAAAAGCTTCTGGAAGGTTTGAACCCCAAAGGACATGTTGACTAACATTTTAGTCGACATTTTCGGGAGGCTTTTCGGCCTCCCTCATGACTAACCAATGAGAATTTTACCTTTGGCCTACTAAAGAAATGCAAAGGCATATAAAGCGCGAGGACAGAGGTAGACAATGTATAGCGTAAGACAATATTTTTTGTAATCCTGCGTAGCAGACGTCTTCTCTTCAAGGAAGAAAGGCGAACGAAGAGCTTGTGATACGCAGACAAAGAGAACAGCACGGGAACCGACCAGCGCGCAGTTGTTTTGCTTAAACGAAAGAACCAATTATTTTTATTCCTATCAAAGTTTTAGGGGATTTCAAGGCGAATAAAGTAAAGTAAACATCGCCAATTACTTTAAAAAAACTTCAAAGAGGCCAGCGAGTTATTGTGTGACAACAACAGCGCGAAGACTCGTGTCAATCGGTCAGATTTTTTTGAGAAACTCGGCTTTCAAGACCAGATCTTTAGCAAAGAAACAATTATTTTTATTCCTAGCAAAGTTTTAGGGGATTTCAAGGCGAATAAAGTAAGGTAAGCATCGCCAATTACTGAAAAACTTCAAAGAGGCCAGCGAGTTATTGTGTGACAACAACAGCGCGAAGACTCGTGTCAATCGGTCAGATTTTTTTGAGAAACTCGGCTTTCAAGACCAGATCTTTAGCAAAGAAACAATTATTTTTATTCCTAGCAAAGTTTTAGGAGATTTCAAGGCGAATAAAGTAAGGTAAACATCGCCAATTACTGAAAAACTTCAAAGAGGCCAGCGAGTTATTGTGTGACAACAACAGCGTGAAGACTCGTGTCAATCGGTCAGATTTTTTTGAGAAACTCGGCTTTCAAGCCCAGATCTTTAGCAAAGAAACAATTATTTTTATTCCTAGCAAAGTTTTAGGGGATTTCAAGGCGAATAAAGTAAGGTAAACATCGCCAATTACTGAAAAACTTCAAAGAGGCGAGCAAGTTATTGTCAACAACAGCGTGAAGACTCGTGTCAATCGGTCAGATTTTTTTGAGAAACTCGGCTTTCAAGCCCAGATCTTTAGCAAAGAAACAATTTTTTTTATTCCTTGCAAAGTTTTAGGGGATTTCAAGGCGAATAAAGTAAGGTAAACATCGCCAATTACTGAAAAACTTCAAAGAGGCGAGCAAGTTATTGTCAACAACAGCGTGAAGACTCGTGTCAATCGGTCAGATTTTTTTGAGAAACTCGGCTTTCAAGCCCAGATCTTTAGCAAAGAAACAATTTTTTTTATTCCTTGCAAAGTTTTAGGGGATTTCAAGGCGAATAAAGTAAGGTAAACATCGCCAATTACTGAAAAACTTCAAAGAGGCCAGCGAGTTATTATGTGACAACAACAGCGTGAAGACTCGTGTCAATCGGTCAGATTTTTTTGAGAAGCTCGGCTTTCAAGACCAGATCTTTAGCAAAGAAACAATTCTTTTTATTCCTTGCAAAGTTTTAGGGGATTTCAAGGCGAATAAAGTAAGGGAAACATCGCCAATTACTGAAAAATTTCGAAGAGGCGAACGAGTTATTGTGTGACAACAATCTTCGAAGTTTTTGTCACAGAATAATTCGCTCGCGTGAAGATAAGAGTGTTATTCCGTGGATAATTATTCTCCGGAACTTCACACCAAAACCATGCTATACATCTAAAATCTCATTTAGACTATCAGATAGTCTAAATCTGTGCTATTTGGAATGTATGTTTACGTGGTACGAACATGTACGAACGTGTATGTAGGTGGTACGAAAATGGGTGGTACGAAAAGACGTTGGTACGAAAAACCCGGATACATGTAATGGCCTATGGTAAAAATCGGATGCAAATATCCATTACAAGTCCAACGCTTGAAATAGCCAGCTTGAAATACGCGATATCGGAAACAATAGAATAAAGAATAACTTTCGAGGCCTTTGTTTCTTAGCCCCGCCTTGACAAGTTAATGAGCTAAGGCAGTATTCCCTTCGGAGGAAAGCGTACGTGATCTTTGACCAATCAGAGCGTCCCTGTTTACGCTTCGCTGCTAATATAACAGACCTATAATTTTTATTCGACTGCAAGTAAATGTCCCGAGAACAATAGGCATTCTACGCGATGAGGCCATTCGATTCGAGTTTTGAATGAAAGGAGGGTTTAGTGATGGTGGAAATTTGTGTCCTCTGTGATTGGTGATTCTCAAATCAGTTTGAAATAGTGTCGGAGACACCTTCTAGCTGCGATACAGTTGGCCGTGAGCTGTAGTGAGCTATACTTTGCTCGCTGCTGTGCCCTGAAACGGACTGGAACATTCGCATGGGAAAGCGAGGTTATGTGATTATTTTAACTGATTTTAAGAAGTGGTTTTGATGTTTTATTCCTGACAATCACTGTGTCAACAATTATTTTGAGACTGAAAAAAGTTCAATGTTTTAAATAAATTAATCTCATAAACATTTTGTTTATTGGGTTTGTTAAATTCGAGATAAAGCAATGGTTCTCGGCTTACCAAGACTAATTTTTAATTTGTGTTTGGTTTAGTCTCGCTCGACTGCCGACTGAGACAGCTCGAGTATTTTTTCTGAGTCATTTTCTAAAACAGAAACGGCTTTATCTTTCTTCTTCCTGCTAGACTATGCCTCTGGTAGCTGTTCAATGCCTGGACAAGACTTTCTTGTACCTTACCTTTTGCCCACTCATGTAAAATATTATCTAAATTCTCAAAACTTTCCGCCATTTTAAAACACAGGGGGAAAAACTTTGAAATGATGACGTCAATCGTGCATCTGTCCTCTAATAGATCATAGGCAAGAACCAATCAAAATGCAAGAATAACTTGGGTTATTATATAAAACTCAATAGTACACGCTATGGCGTTTACCATTTGTTAATTAAAAGCTTAGCTAAAAATATGTGAATACAGCAGAAATAATCAGCAAGGTCACGATGACGCTTTCTTTAATCAACTCGAACAACGATTTCGATTTTATAAAAGAGGTAAAAAACGTTCTCTGGTAAAATTGTTTCAAATTGTGAGCTTTCAACAGCCAGTCTGCTGTCTTCGACGGACAAAAATGAAATGATTTCATTTTTGTCCGTTGAAGACAGCAGACTCGCTGTTGAAAGCTCACAATTTTAAACAATTTTACCAGAGAACGTTTTTTACCTCTTTTATAATGAATCCTGGTATCAGATCTTCAATATTTTTAAGATTTCGATTTTGCTGGCTGAGTTATCAAAACTCCTTGCCTATTTCATTTTCGCAGTGTAAAATTTCACTATGTTAAAGAATCACACATGATGTTAGTAGCCTTTTGGCGTTGGTGAAAATTGTTGTAGCATCTCAGCACAAAAGACAACGAAAGATTTGAAAGTGCACGCGCTGCACTATGCAAATGAGCTACTTATTGCACGCGTCAGACTTTCCTTTCAGTTCAAAAACTTTCCAACTCGCCAAACAAACCGAAAAAATAAGAAATTATCAAAAACAGGGTTTGGTTATGATTAAGCATTGCTTGGGAAACTTACAAATTAACTCGATATCAGAGTAAAGAGTTTTCTTACATACTTAATTTTTCTTTACAGAACAAACGCAAATTCTTACTCGTACAACTAGCGCGAGCAGATATTCATTCACTGCGCAAAATTGCGCAAAAGTCTTGTTTTCGACCCTAAAAAACTCACCTTTTCCATTAGCTCAGAGCATAAAACTACATATAAGAGCCCTGGTTCTTATTCCCTGCCTTATTCCCTGCCATCGTTGTGAAAAATCGGCAAGAGAATATCACCATTTGGTCAGGCAACGTGACAGCGTCCACGCGAGAGCCCTCGACATGTGCGTGGATCCGCGCGGCTATATGACGTCAGGATGGCGCAATTTGTCTAAACATGATAGAAAAATTGTCCCATATCATAGGTGCGCGCGGATCCTAAGACTTACGGTCTCCGTCCCCGATTATGGCTCCTGTCTTCATTTAGTTTATTCCTGTCTCCTTCAGTCACACGGTAGTGGATTTAACCTCTATTTCGTACTTAATTTATAGTCTGTAATCTGTTTTCGAACACGTTGCAGTTCTACAATGAGTAGCAGAGGCCGTGGCCGGTGTGCAGCAAGCTTCCAAAGTACGGGGTCTGAAGATGAAGGATGTGGAGTTGAACTGGGAAAAAGGAAACGAAAACCACGAAATAAAAAACACATCCAGGAAAAAAGATTCGTTATTCATCCCGACAACCTATGCGGTACGACAAGATCCGAGTTATATCAAGCGCAGAAAAACATTAACGGCTGTACAACGATACCAATAGAAGACGGCAAATCTGAAAGAGAAATACGAGATATACTCGTGGCAAAATTGCCAAAGCTAGAAGGCAAGCGGTAAGACATAGTGATAATACAGATTAAATGCCGTTATTTACATGTATTAACCTTGCCATGACGCATACAAAATACTTAAGTATAGTCAGTGTTCAGACACCTAGACACATCATCTTAGATCCGATCGCGCGAGGCTACAATTTGCAAGAGTGGTCGAATTGAATTGGGTACAGAAACATCGACTGAGACCGACAAACGCTAATGTTTTCCTATGTTTTCACAAGTGTGTCGGGTCATCTCATCTATGGTTTTCTTTTAATCCAAGTTCGACATCATTTTATGCGAGTGGTAATATGAGTGTCTACAATTTAGCAACTTCTCCCACAATGCTTCAAGAAAGTTCTTCGTAGTTGCAGTCACCAGCTACCTTTTCATTTAGTTTTTTCAGCCCGGTTTTGACATTGCTAGCTTATGATATTTTTTGCAACTTAATCGAATTCTGAAGGCATTGAAGAATGGAAAAATTTCGTGTAACAAATGAGCATGGTAAAAAGACCATGCCCACCCCCCCCCCCCAAAAAGCAAAAACATAAACAAAAACAAGAAAACAGCAACAACAACAGCAGGGAAATAATACCCGGACAAAAGGACACCCCTCTCCTCCCGCTCAGTATCAAGGGCTCTGGCGAGTATCGTGATCTTACTTCAGCGTCAAAATAATCTCCTTTTCTCGTTTTTGAACGTTTTCAGCTTCCAGTTTTTCACTAAAGGAAAGACAAGAAATTATTTTTGTCCATGCTCACGTGAATGTGACGATGAAACACATGTGGAAAACCCCATCTCAGAATGGAATGGAAAGAACGTAAAGAAGATGACGAGAGGAAACAGAGTTGTATACATTCTCTGCCTATGTAAGGTACAAATGTTTTTCTCCAGTCTTTTCTCAAGCACAGTTGTTGCTGCCAGGGTAACAACTAATTGTTTTGTGTCACTGCCATGCATTACTGTCGCCGCCATGTTCTAACCTAATGCAAGCAGCAGGTGAGAAGCAAACAGTGTGTAAAACTTTCTTTGAAAGCAATATTAAATCTCGCAGCAATAGGCCATTTTATAGTTTTGTATACGGTGACCCAGTTACTGATAGCAAGGTTTGAGCTGACCTTGTGATGACAGAGATAAGATAGTAGTAAGGATGACAACAAGATAGCTTACATTTGAAAAGTAGGTAAGGTAAGGTAAAGTCTGCATGCGAGCCAAGTGGCCCATCAGGCCTGAGCTTATCCCGGTTTCTGTAGCATGAAGCGACTAGGAGTATTTCTACTCCCCCGTGGATGGGATACTAGTCCATCGCAGGGCTACCCCCAGCATTAAGTTCGCCGGTACCCATTTATACACCTGGGTGGAGAGAGGCACTGTGGGAGTTAAGTGTCTTGCCCAAGAACACAACACAATGTCCCCGGCCAGGGCTCGAGCCCGGACCGCTCGATCCGGAGACGAGCGCACTAACCATGAGGCCACCGCGCCTCCCACTACATTTGAAAAGTAACAAGGTTTGTATCATGACAAAGTCAACTCTAGCCTCGTTCTGTCCAGACTCTTAATCCACTAAGCATGAACTGAGAAATGGGCGTTCCCTTCCCAGGTTTCACGAAAAATAATTTGCCGTAAGATTACGGCTATTTTCACAGGCCCTGGCTCTCCCAAGATATAGACCCTAAATCTAATCAAATTGAAGATGCATCTCACTTTCGCATATATTGCATTAAATACTCTACTCTAAGAGAAGAGCTTTATCGAAAAATAGAAAATATCGTTCCGAATTTTAAGCATTCATCTGCATTACAAGGCACCGGCGAACTTATGACCTCTGCAAATCGTTATGTTAATATTCATTAGCAAAGTCCATTTCATCTTGCTTTGATCTACGCAATATTCTTTTAAATCAAACCTATGTAACTTGATTGCTATATCATAACCTTATTATATGTTCAGGAAAGTCATTTCCGTTTTAGCTTAAGTTATTAGTTTTAGTTTACAAGAGCTTTTGCAACACTGTATGTACTAATGGTCATGCAAATAAACCTAGTTGTTGTTGTTGTTGTCAGAGTGAAAAACGCTTTTCTTCCAATGAATCTCTGTAGGCATGCATAATAGTGACACTTCCCTCCTTTCATTGCTATGAAATATTAAAGGAGACTGCCATGACCGAGGGACACGAGGATGAAACATCGTCTTTTGGTTCAACTCAAACTGAACATGTGATACCGCAAAACGTAACTTCAGGAAGCACCAATACTTCCAGAACAGCTAAAGAAGAATTGCTTCCTCAATCTGCAAGTAGAGGTAAGTAGATAGTCCCAGACTCAAACTTTGTGCCTATCTGTAGAGTTCTATTAAATTTCTGCGACCATAGTCTAAGGCAAAGCCCAAGTATGAGACGATATAATGTGAGCCTCGTTATGAGGTAGTAAAGGCAAAACTTTTCATGGAAGCCAAGTAGCCCATCAGGCGGTTTCATCGCATGGCGGACTCAGAGGTATTTCTACGCCCCCCTGGATGAGATGCTAGTCCATCGCAGGGTTACCCCCAGCATTAAATTCGCTGGCACCCATTTATACACCTGGGTGGAGAGAGGCAATGTGCGAGCAAAGTGTCCTGCCCTAGATTATAATATAGATAAGACCCTGCGCGCGCTTTGATTGCTCAAAAAACCATGTTTTATCAGAGTATAAAACATAGCTAGGAAAATCGTGTTTTATTGTTTTTCGTCACATTACCTCTATATCATAAAGCAAATGAAGAAGCCTAAGCCGTGTATTACACTGTGATAAAACACTGCGGACATTTGAGAACACTTGAGAAATGTAGAAAACACATTTCCCTCGTGTTCTCAAATGCCCGTCGTATTTTATCACAGTGTAATACACAACTTAGGCTTCTTTATTTGTTAAATATAACGCAATGTCCTCTGCCAAGGGTCGAACCAGGAGCGCTCAATCCAAAGACGAGCACACTAACCACGAGGCCACCGCGTCTCTTCTTTTTATGAGGTGCTTAATATTTAAGTTTTAATGAAAGACTTGGAAATTCAAACGTCCTCTGTAACAAAACAGAGAACCTTGTCTAGCTAAGACTTTGTACAACGCCAAATTTTTGCAGGGTCTTATGACTGCAGATAAAACTAGAACATCAAAAGGATGGGTAATTTTTTTTTTCTGCAACAAACAGGTCATTTATGTTGCGAAAGTTACAAAAAGAACTCGACACAATCACTTCCCAAGCTTGTAACTCGCATATTCAATTTTCTCAGTCCACAACCATAGCTATATTGAAAGATTGAGATTATAAGAGAAAATTGCATTATTAACGGTAAATTTAATACCCATTGTTTTTTTTTAGATAAACTAACTGAAGAAGAGATAACCTGTCTTGTTGACACCATCACTTTACGCGATCAGAATCAGAATGTAAGTTCTATTCCTTATGGTAACTTGAATGGTGCAGAGAATCAATGTTTATGAAGTGTGCATCCGTCAAGTTACCCAGTGGTCTCAGTCGTAGACACCACAATAGGGAGTTTTAGCAAACCACAACGGCGACGGCAACGAGAACGTCACCAAACAAAAGGTTTAATTGGCAGAACAATGGTTCTGCACGTGCGTTTTGAATCTTAGTACATTTTTTTTTGGCGCCCTCTGCAAAACAACAACGTGAAATGACGAAGCTATACGTATTTTGGAGAACGTGTACCGCAATGGCTAATTTTTCGTGTCTTCCTTTGGAATACACCATTTTGCTAATGCTAGCTCCAGTCCCTTGTGGGGGCAAAATTTGATCTATTTAATGAATTAATGAGGCCATTTTTGGCTGAGTGATCACTTCTTGCCCCTACAACGGAATGGAACTGGGAAATATTCATCAGCAAAATGGCCTATTGAACGCTATCATATATCACATATTTAGCATGAGCAGGTTTTTAGAGCGATAGGCGTACTGAACAAATCTACACAGTTGTGACATTTGAGGGTAAAATATAAATACTTTTTTTGCAAGGGGTCGTCCTCGGCGTCGCCGTCGTCATTGCTAAAACTCCCTGAAGTTGGTTAGGGAAGTTGTTTTTTTGTCAGCGTCCATTTTGTCAGCGAACAATAAAAGCATGCTCGGCTGTTTTAACATTAACGTTTATATTCGCTGCGATACTGACTTCCTATCAGTCATCAGAATTCAAAAACGAGTGATTACCACGACGTGCGCGGGCATACACAACATTGTGGGATTCTTTTAAGATATTTCGACAGAGAAATAAATGATTTTTTTCTCCTAAACAACGGATGCAATCAACTTTACGAAGCAACCGTATAAGTTTTTTCTGGGGGAGGGGGGGGGGATATCATTAGCGAACCCATCACTTACAGTGTGCGTTTTGTGACTGCAATTTTCTAAATGTTACAATTACCAGATAAGAAGAATTGATGACGATATTGATAATGATGACGATGATGACGACGACGACGACGACGACGACGACGATGATGATGATGATGATTCAGAAGAAGAGGACGCCCTGCCATCTTCACCACCAACACAACAAATGCACGCTGATGTTGAAGTACGTTTATTTTGTTAAATTAGTACTGATGTCCATTTTTTTATCCAAATCAGGAAAGCTAGCATTATGCTCATTTTCTATATTGAAACTGATATAATAAGTGGGCTCCTTTTGACCATCTGAAGTATAATTTTCTTGATATCACATTACCCTTTGCTCTTGCATTAACTTTTCTCGAAGCAATGGTCGCTTTCGAGAAATCGTCATGGCAGCTGACATACTAAATTAACGATCATTAGAAAATAGCCCAAAGGAAATACGCGTGCTGACTGGTTTAAAATCATGGTTCTATTTAACAATTAGATTATGAGCTCGAGATCTCTATCGCTTGATAATTGACGAGGGCGCAGCCCGAGTCAACCATCACGCATAGAAATCGAGAGCGAATAAAAACTTTATCTGAATCTTCTTCACAGACACTTGGAAAACTCAAAGAAACGACTGTCATTAGTGGGTCTAAATGAAAAGTTAGTTAGCAAAATGGTTATTCTGGCTCTGAACGATATATTGTTTTATTCCCCAGACTTTTGTCGAGAATCCATCCATTAACAATCCCGAAACCGTGTCAAATGGAGAATGTGCAAATGGAATCACTGCCACTCAAAATAGAATAGACCCAGACAGCGCGTACAATACACTACCGACAGGTTTGTTTTCAAGAAATTGAAGTTATTTGACCGTACTCGAATATACACGGATGAATTTTTCGCTTAATATTGATGATGGCTACCTCTGAGATTGTCCAAAAATCTATCACTGACCAACGCAATTAATTTGTGACAATCTAATATAAATTCATATTTGCCGACTTGGAGTAGAAATCTGGGTGCGAGTATAGTAAGCGAAGACTAATGGTTAGTGCCAAGAGCATGATGGGTTCCTGTACATGTTAGTGCGTTTGTAAGAGAAATGGTTAGGAAACTTGTCGTATGCTCATTTAGAAAATAGCCCAAAGAAAATACGCGTGCTGATAGGTTTCAAAATTGTGTTTCTGTTAAACAATTAGATTATGAGCTCGGTCAACTATCACACGATAGAAATCGAGAGCGAATAATCTAATTGTTTTAGTATAAATGTACAAGTATTGCAAACTTTATCTAAATCCTCTTCACAGACACCTCGAAAACGCAAAGAGGTGGCCGTCATTCTGTTAACAAGGGTACACTGCTACGCTACTCACTATCTATCGCAGAATAGATAGTGAGTAGCGTAGCAAATCAGAGAACGGCATTCGTGCATGATAGAACGCTAGTCTATTTATACTAAAACTCGATAGAAACACAGACGTAATGATGGTGCAAGGAAAGAGAATTTACATTTTGATGATCAAAGTAAACAAGTTGTTTTCTTTTTTCGTCGCGGAGGTTTATATAAGAAATAAAAATCATGCATATGTTTTCCATGTTTCTATGAAGTCATAGAAACACTCGTGGAAGTTTGGGAGAACTCGAAAAAGCTGTGGAAACACTCCCTTGTCGGCTCGTGTTCCCACAGCATTTCTCGTTCTCCCAAACTTTCACTCGTTTTTCTGTAACTCGATAAGAACACGGTACATGTTTTTTATTTCTTAAATACAAATCCCCGTAGGTTTAATGTTTTCCGTCAATAATTTAGTTATCTAGTTTCTTTAGTTGTTGTCGTTTTGAGAGTTACAACCAGAAAGATAGACCATAGTATCGGTCGGGGTTACAAGGTCCCCATTTCCTCCCCTATAAGCAGTTTTTGTGGTTTACTTGTCTGGCTGTGGTTAGCATGTTCCAGGATCATGGTAGCTGGGGGCGAGCGAGAGGAAAAACGAGGGAGACTTAGGCGAGGAAAGGAAGGGTGCGCGTAGGATATCCACGTACTTTTAACCAATGTGCTGTAATGCTTTTACCTCCTTCCGGTACTGTAAGTGTAATCAGTCACAATGCTAAACAACAACTTGACTGTGTGCCCGATTGTTTTCTCTCGGCTTAGGAAGCTATACATCATTATTTACATTGGATAGCGTTCATCAAACACAGGTAATGACTTATTAACAACAAAGCTCCATAGCCCATTTTGAAACTGTAGCGCATTACTGTCTCACAAGACCTTCTATGGTAAAAAAAATAACTTGACTTTTAATTGATTGCATACTAATTTCTGTTCTCTCATATGATGACTGCATCTATATGACTATTACTCATGGCAAAATATTACCTCCGTTGATTCTGTAGTATTCACCTTGGAACAAAAAACTATTTCTATGCAAGAATGATCATTTTTTAGTCTTGTAAACGGTCAATACATTATTTCATAATTGAGATAGACTTTCAATTTCACAGTTGGCAATCTCGTCACCACTTAATACTCCAATAGAAATGACGGGAGGCTGGAGAAACCAAGGTAAGAAACTTCGCCTTTATTTGTAGTTCTTTTCATCGATTTTAGGCATTCAAAGTTGTTTATTCTAGTTAATGCATGGGTTTAAACCTTTCAGTTGATAGAGACAGCTTTCAAGTGATAGAACAGTCAGAACTTTTTCCAAGAGCGACTAAGTTGTCAGTTAACTTATTGTCTGAGTCAACTTTATTTTTAACACTGGTTGGGTTATGATTATTATGATTGTTTGTATTGACCTTATAGAGGTTAATGCCTCCATGTTTTTCTTATTTTAAACCAGAGCTCTCGGCTATCACTATCAAAACCACCCAAAACAACATGTACCCCTAAAAGGAAAAGAACTAGGCAAGTCTCTGAACAACATTGATTCTGCTGCTTTTTTTCTGTAGAGCAAACAAGAATTGTGACTTTAGTAAAAATCTCTGACCTCACCCCAGCGTCAGGAAGCGTTGTGGTAAGACATTGCGAATTGACATGTAATAGAGGCAGTAGTTGAGGTAGTAGTTCTTGAGGCATTATTATGGCACCCAGTCATGAACGAAAAAGGTGAAGGTGAAGGTGAAGAGTAGTTGTGGCATTGGTCGTAGTTGTGTTGTCATTCAAATAAAAATCAGAATCTTTATTGATTCATTCTGTTGTTGTTCGTCCGTCGTAGTCGAAGATGACTAAAGACATCTAGTTTGTTAAATTTCTACGGTGTGTCCGGAGGTGGCTGATTCATTCTACCATGTAATTTACCAACAAATATATTCTGCAAACCTGTAGTAAAATGGTCCTCTAAATGTGAGTTTTATTGATACGTTTCAGGGTGGATACAACTTCTTCATTATTTTAGACCCCTCATCGGCTGAACGCATATCTACTGGCGAATATAAAGTGATGTTTGGCAATATTCCTCCAGTTCCTGCTAAAAGAATTAACGACAACATTCTGCAAGGAACAGTTCCTCGTGAGTGTGGTTAATATTTTGGACAGTCCAACAGATATTTGACAAATACACTCCGTTTTTCATAGGCATTTTATTCTTGTTCCACTAGTAATGTTCCTCGATTTCAATTCTAATTGCAATTTATTTTACTTATTCGTTGTCGCAAGCACTTTGTGGGGTCACTGCTTCAAGTCGAATGGGTAATGCCCCCAATTAGAAACAAATTGTTTGCTCCTATCTGATCGCAGGTAGTGTGCCATAGTATGGCACGCAGAGAAGTCGAATACTCCTTGATGACAACGGGCTTCGAGTTAAATGATCCATTAAAATAGCTGATTAAAAATAACTAAATATCCTTTTTTTTGGTTTTGGTAGCATCAGCTCGCGCCGGTGAGGTGGAGGTTAAACTGTTAAACTCTTCTGGGGAAACGGTCAGTGACCACCAGACTGACGCAGTGCTCTTCACGTACTTTGACGAAAAGAAAGACAAATTCGATGAGGAACGTCGACGGAAAAGGAAAAACTACTTGAAAGACGAAATTACCTCTACGGCGGATGCCTTTGAAATGCTGTCCTTGGTGTTCGAGGTAGTCAAGGAAGTCGAATCAGACTCGAAAGAAGGAAAGGGTCCTAATGGTGAGAATTGCTTAAGAAATTATTCTTAAAATTATCTGTTGTAATCTTCCATATTGGTAACCATCCTTGTGTTTAGGTCGTTTATCACTACCCCTTTAATTGAGTGTTTGTCTACCTCAGTAAACTCAAGTTTTGAAATTTCACTTCTTCATTTTGGATGTAACTCACTCAGCCTATATCGTGAGGTAGCTTGCGTACGTTTAGGACAATAATTATAAAAGTTTGCCACACCATAGCATTCAAGTGAACTGAATGTACATACTCCGGCAAAAGAAGCTGCCTCGCGGCTGCCAAGTGACTTGCAATTTGGGGGAAATACCTTTTTCATGGGGAAACTTCCAGTTTTGACTTTAAAATAAGCAACAGTAGATCACTCTGAAAACAAGGAACAGTGAAGAATTTTCCGACATTTTATACTCATTTATGTTCCAGGCGTGTTTGAGAAGAGAGTTGATTAATGGCCAGTTCCATATGAGATGAGCCTGCAGGGAATCATGGTAGTTATATTCATCATCTTGGACTGAATATTTGTTTTGATGAATATAACTTCTATGATTCCCTGCAGGCGCATCTCATAGAGGGAACTGACGACCATTTATGGCTGGACGACAACAACGAAGAACATTGTCAAGAAGAGCACATAGACCATGACTTAACAAAATGATTTAATAACTAACATGGAAATGTACTTTTCTTTTTTAACATGGAAATATATGAAACATTTTTTTTTTCACAGGGAATGGCAAAGCTAAAGCGCTTTATCTTCTTCGCATGATCGCAGAGTCCGCAGCAAAGATTAACGCTATGGAATTCTTCACTATTATATTCAGCACTCCCGTTGCACGAACTGTGTTTAAAAGCTTTAAAGATGAGGAGATTCTTCTGGAGGACGTAGCAAGGGAGAATGGTCATGAAGAACTGGCCCGCTTTCTACAAGAAAGACACTTAATGTACGTTTAGGGTTTAATTAATGGCAAAAAAAAAAAAATGTTGAGTTCAAGAGATTCCAATTTAATTTTCACTGTTTTTCGTTACATTTTGTCTTCGCGTTGCACAGGTATCGTGATGATGAAAATGACAGTGATGATGAAGTAGATTGGGAAGCACTTGCCAAAGCAGCAAAGGAGTACCAAAAACGGAATGGTTAGCTAGTGAATTTTTTACAAACTTTTTAAGTTTTTTTTGTATATCAATCAAACATTTTCATTTATCTACTATATATTTGGAGGCTACAAGTATGAAGTCTTTTCCTTGCTTTCTGGAGTCTCATAAAGCAACTCCGTGTCCTTTTAAGATAAGCTAAGTGTTCTCGTTTCTCGGATTTCGAATGCCGTTGTTTACAACTGGACTAAAAAAATTTTGACAACGCGTTCCACGATTCCTGACTCGAATAGTTTAAAAGGACCAAATCAACGGTTGGTTTCTATGAAAGGCGCTGGTTCAAACCCGTCTTAAAGCATTTTTTTTCTTTTCTCTTCGGTTCAACAGCTGGGAGAGAGACTACCGGAAGTACATCTTCTGAAGTTTCGAACGGCTATAGTGGGGATGTGGAAAACCTCTCCGAACACGATGAAATAGTTGAAGACTGTTTTGAAGAGCCAAAGGTGAAGCAAGAAACAACTTCTGATGCGCAGTGTCAAGAAGAAGCACATACTTTATTGTCAGAAGGTATTAGAAAAAATTTGCCCGCATGACTTTGTCGCGATGTAGACAAATTGCCGTTAGATTTGTTAGAAAACAAGCAAGACGTTGGAATCCACTTTGAAGAGCTCTTAGAGGAGTAAAAAGCAACTCCAGATGCTCAATGTTAAGAAAAAGCAAAAACCGTGTGTTTAGAGTTCGCCAGAGCTAAATTGGTAATTGAAATTGGTAGCTTTGTCAGTGTATCATTTCAAAAGTCCATTTTTTTAAAGAAAAAAACGTTTTTGGTACAAGACCGATATTTACTAAAAACTATTTTAGCAGTGGCACTATACATTGCTGATGCTAAATTCATACGGCCGTCGTCAGTAACCACACCAAACAAGGGATAAGAATAAGATATTAACGTTCAGGGAGTAAGCACCAGAAATCGCTGCGAAACAATCCCTCAGAGGTAGAAATTCAGATTATTTACAGACACATGTGTTGCAGCAACGATGTTGCAATTTTCTTTCTTTTACTTTCAGTAGAATCCGTTCCCGAGTTTAAAAGCTCCTTGCCTAAACTGTCAGATCCAATTGTTGGAAGAGAAGGGGAATGTAAAGAAATCATCGATAACCTGGCTTTGAATCGCTGGCGTGTTGGAGTCATTTCTGGGCCTTTAGGAATTGGAAAGACCTCTGTTGCTGTTGAGGTTGGACATAAACTTCTCTTAAAGGGTTGGAATGTTCGTTATCATGCCTGTAACAACCAGAACCCCAGTTCAGAACTTGGGATGCTGCTTGAAAATTATTGTCACTGCCCCAATTTGGAATCTGATTTGGTTTGCGACGACAGCAATGGAAAGTGTCCAGTTCAAGAGACATGCCGTACTCTTCTCATTTTAGACCAGCTGGAGAATATTCTTAACGATGACGAGGCAGATATAATCCCAAGGGCATTGCAACGATTTGGGGTTGACACACTTGATCAGGTCCATTTTTTACAACTATTACTCGTTACACGCAAGAGAATCGACGTCAAGGAGGATTTTGCGTTTTATCTCAAAATAGAACCCCTCAAAAGTGCAGTCGCAGTTCAATTATTACAGAGCGTCCCACAGATTACCTCAGTTGCTAATTTAGAGGTGATAGCGAAAGGCTGTGGATACAATCCACTGGCCATGATGATAGTCAGAGCCTTAATTCAGAAAGGAATATCAGAAAGTGACATCATCAGCATGTTGTCGTCACCTGATAACTTCTGGAAAAAGCTCTCCCACAACGTTGTGAGACGTCACCTCTTAAAGGAAAAGGAGACATTGGTCAACGGTGATCAATCGATGAAGCTGACTCAAAATGAGTCCTTAACATCACCTCTCTCAAGCCATGTTGAAATACAAATGATAGACCAAAAGCAAGTGACCGTTGAATTGGCGTCGATCCAAGAAACAAAGTGCACTGACGAAGATGAAATTCCTTCCGACGAAAAGGCATCTGATCCTCGCTACTGTCACTGTCGACTTTGCGTGAGTTCTGATGGAAAAAGTAGCTTCACGTTAGCTTTGGGGTCCTCAGCCTTCTTCCACGGCCTGACATTAGAAGGTAGGTGCGAGTCGTTGTGATAGATTAGGGGTTGCATGTGGGCAGCACCTACCGGAATACGACGAGAAACCATCGGCTGTGCTCTCAAAAATGCCTCTGAAGGGTATTAAAAAATCAAATTGAAAATTTAGAATTGCATGCATGGCGTAGTCTACGGAGCCGGCCAATCATGTATAGTAGGAAAAGTCAACTTTGATGTCTGGTAAGAACCTCTATTAATTAAGACAAAAAATTATGTCGTCAGAAATAATTATCTACTATCTCACAAATATAGTCAGACGAGCTTCATTAAGAGTGAATAAGTATACAGTTAGAGAGGCGTCGTGAATAACTGTGAAGAATACAAACTCTCCTATGTTCAGATAGTATCTTAGAGTTCCTTGCAAATAAAACTGTTATAGATGTGAACCAGACACTCATTAAGCATTCCCTTTAACGAAGGCTAATTAATGATTTCTGTTTCTCTAAAGATCTGAAGGACGTGGTCCAGGACAAGTACCTCCTGCAGAAAGAAAAGGGAGAAAGTCCTCATTCTAAGGTAAACGGCCAGGGGATAACAGAATATCATTTACTGTTAGGAGAGGTGAGTGTAACGGCGCTTTTAAGCACCCGGGCGTATTTCTTCAGTCATGAACCTAGATTTAAAGGGGTGGCGAAGTGCTCCGTAGAGAGGAGCCCAAATAAAGCCGTTTTAACACATCCGTCCATTTAACAGTAACAGAAATAATCAGAATGTGGTTGAAAGATAACAAAGGTAAAGCATTAGTATACGCAGTTGCCTTATCACTCTGTCGTCCATGCTTTCAATACAAATGCAATAAATGGGCAAGTTAAATCGAATCACCATGCTCAAAATCTCCTAGTGGACCTTCGAATTTCTAGTACATCGTTAACTATTAATAATAATAATAACAATGATAATCTTAATCAATAACGATTTCTTAAAACATAAGCAAGCGAATATTAATGTTAAAAGCCGACGTTTCGGTGTCATCGTGACACCATTCTCATGGCAAAGTGAATAATGGTGTCACGATGACGCCGAAACGTCGGCTTTTTAACATTAACAACAACAACAACAATAATAATAATAATAATAATAATACATTTTTATCGTGCTAGATATATAAAATATCCAAAAGCGCTTTACATGTCATGATAAAAAGTATAGCAAATTACATTACAATTAAAAAATAAAATATGCTATTACTTTAGTCGACTTTCTACTCAAAAAGTAAAAAAATATCATTAAGGACGGTGCCTACTAAATACAAAGGCTTTTGCGCCACGTTAGGACCACGCGGAAAA
Source organism: Orbicella faveolata (assembly GCF_042242905.1). Classification (NCBI taxonomy): domain Eukaryota; kingdom Metazoa; phylum Cnidaria; class Anthozoa; order Scleractinia; family Merulinidae; genus Orbicella; species Orbicella faveolata. Next base: position 25,600,012 of record NW_028301564.1, on the reverse strand, counting down.
AGTAGATCTTCGCAAGGGCTATTGGAATCCACGAAGAAAAATGGGGGTAGCCACGTATTTTTTCGAGATAATTAGGCTTCAATCTCAACAAAAATGCTGACATCAACATTTTTCTGAAAACACAAGGAGAGGGTATTTCTTCACAGCTTCTTTACAATTCGCCTTTACATACAGAAAAGCAAACACATTTATAAAGATCTGAAAACTACATGGTAAATGGTAACATAAAAACCATTTTTGGTATGTTTTTAATAACAAAATCGTTGCAACAGCATTTTTAGCGTCTCTGACAGCCTCCCTCTGTTTCAGCTAAAATACAGTCTAAATATCTTTTGCTCACAACCAGAAACTAATCACGTGCTGAATAGGATTGCCAATTCCATTTCATAACATAAAATAGAGGTAACCACGCGTTTTTTAAAGTTATTGATCCTTTTTGAAACTTTTTACGGTGCTCGTTACATTTTTTCCTGTCACCTCCCTAGTAAGTAAAACATTTGCGTATCTCGCACTTGTTTTGCACGCGCACTATGCCATCTGCAGGCACACGTTTACAGTTGGATTTCAGTATAATTTTCGACAGATAACAGCTAGTTTTTCAGCCGGAAGACGTTAACAGTTAGTGGTTAGCGATATGCTGCTGTTCTGGTGTTCCTGGGTTAAGTACAGGTTCATTAAACTTGATTTGGTCACAGTAGGAAAATTTTGCTTTCAATTCAGTCGTGTACTTGGTAGCTTAGTTGATTGCGTCATGTCAACCCAGCGTGCGAGTGGTGCTTAAACCATGCCTTGCGTGATGCGCAGAACGTGTGCGCACTAACAAAAGTAGGCACCGTCCTTAAATGTCATCCGCTTTTTAAAATAAAAATGTCTTAGGCTTTCTTTTAAAAGAATATAAGTTTGGCGCCATCTGAATATGTTTCGGAAGTTTGTTCCACATCGATGGCCCAGCATAGGCGAATGCATGATCACCAAAGGTATTAAACTTTTCTCGAGGTACTACTAACAAAAGAAGATCATTTGATCGCAGAGAGCTTTTAGAAGATGACTTTTTCGTAATAAGATCTGAGATGCAACTTGGAACCATACCGTTTAACGCCTTGTACACAAATAGTAAAACTTTAAACTTGGTCCTGAACTCAACAGGTAGCCAATCAAGGTCAATTAAGTAAGGCGTGATGTGATCAAATTTAGGTACGTACTAAGCACACAAGTCTTGCAGCAGCATTGAGAAATTTTTGTAGGCGGTTCAGCTGGTATTGTGGCACTCCAAAGAGCAACGAGTTACAGTAATCGAGGCGTGACGTCATGAAGGCAAGAACTAGAATTTTAGTAGCCTTGATAAAAAGGAACTTCCTAAGTTGCTTGATGTTATAGAGACCCTTGAAAGCTTTACCGCAGATGTTCCCAATGTGAATATCCATCGCCATATGCTCATCGAACCAAGATTATATTCTAAGCCACGCCACCTTATTCTACAGACGGATATAGGTAAAATTAAAGCAAACAAACAAGCAACAAACATCACGTTCTCTCAAAATAATTGTTTTCCTGTTAATTAATTGCCTTTAAAACCTTAAAAAAAATGTTGGATCTGTCCTAAAAATGTTATAAAATGATGTAAAAGTATAAGAAACTATTAAATTTTCGGCATCGCTCTGTTCACGATCGTTAGAGTAAAATCACTATAGGTGAATGATTAAAAAAAGTTTCAAGACATGTTTTGATCCCTAAGGGGTACAATAGAAGGCAAATAGGTTTTAGGGAGAGGCTGGCGCTCGTTTACAGCATCGGTATATAGCGTGGAATGCCAAAGTTCTAAAAATAAGCTTTTCTGTGGATTGCTAGCGCTAACGTTTCCAGTCTCTTTCGATTAGTACATAAACCTTCAATCGATAACGTCTGTGATGTTTACAGATCAACTTATTTTCGAACAGAAGTTGGTAAGATTCTTCCTGTCCACCTTTTTTTTTTTTTTTTCAAATTCTGTAATTGTTTGCTTGGTTTGTGTTTTCTTCAGGGCCACAATGAAAGAACAGGCCTACATGCTCCGCTTCTGGTTGGATTGAAAATTCTACTTGGTGGTAATTCAGTTCAACATCCCATCTTTACTTTGAAAGAGGCTCTGAAGAAAGCAGGGAAATCCTGTAGTTACAGACCGTTATGCAGAGCTAAATCATATGTCAGTTTAGATGAAAGAGGTATATCTCTACCCTCTGTGACTGAGAAAGAATCACCCACAAACATTCATCAAATAGAACCAGTTGGGCGGATGGAGGAGCAACGCGCTCCCTGTACCTGTGCTGGTATACCGTTGTTCAGATCAAGTCCATGCCTCAATACAGAAGGAGACATCATTGCTGCACCCTCCGAGCTTCAGGGGTTACCTTCTAGGAAAAAGAAGAGAAAACTAGCTACACCTTTACTACAGAACAGCAAGATAATGAGCAGTAGCTTCCTGATTTGCGTTGCAATTTTAGTGTTATTTTCTGCTGGAGGGATTGTCTACATCACTTCATTTATGGGTGAATATAGAAGCAAATTATTAAGATTAAATGCTGTACTTATTTTGCACCAACTGTACAAAGCAAAGAAAACCTGCTTATATATAGGAAGATAATTTCGACTACCGAGAAGACATATATAAGCAACAACTCTCATCTAAGCCTGGCAAGCCATGTCTGTTATTTTGATACACAACAAAGTATAAGTGCACTGTCGCCCAATAGGCGATTTGCATGATGGCGTCATTTGACTACAGCTACCAGAATCCTTCACTTTTTCCTTTTCTTATGCTAATTAGGGTAATTGTTATTTAAACCCCGCTGGGAATTCAAAATTTCAATAATAAAGAAAAAACGAAAGGAATTCTGATAGTTGTAGTCAAATGACGACAACGTGCAAATCTGCTAATCTGCCAGGAATATCAGTGAAGTGTGTTTATCTATTTTCTAACCTTACCATAACAAATTAATCGGCGAACCTTTTAACTGGTAGCCACAATGATAATAACAGTGTAGGTCTAAATGTTTATGTTATTTCCTTAGGACGAGAGCCAGTTAACGACCCAGCCCCGGAGGTACGGTAACTTCTACCCTTACCTTATGCAAAACATATTGATTTATCGATTAGCACATTTCTCCATGAAAACAAAAACTCCAAACCCTAATTACTCAGACAAACGCTGCTTTGATCCAATACACTAATTGCTCACATGAAAACATCAAAACTTCGCTACTTATCAGTTAGAACGGTACCTAAAAATAAATTTCATAGTTACGATAGAACTGGTATAGAGAAATTAAAATAAAAAAAACGAGCAAATTAATAGGCGATAAAGAAAACCGGGAAAACGATGGTATTAGATCTAGATTGGAAAAAACAATGAAAGGATTTTAAGTAACGATAAAAAAACACGCCGAGACTTAAGGGTGGTTCCCCAAAGAGGTTTGACGATAGAGACGCAGGAAAAACCCATAGCACCTGTTTACCGTTTATGGTTTATTGTTATTTTACCACACAGACTTACCCTTACCCGTTTCATAACAGCGACTGTCGTGATCAGTTCCTCACGTTAAGGACGGGCAAGCTCAGAAAGATTTTACCTGCGCTATTTAAATATTTTACTTCTTTTCATTTTTTTCTGTTTTATCTCAGGTTAAACAACCTACGGCTTTCACTATTGAAGTCACCACTGAGAGAAGGACTATTGGGACTTTGCCATTTGTAAGTTTTATTGCTTTGTTCGTTTAATAGCAAAAAATTCCGCACGGTAGCGATTTAAAATAAATACAAGATTGAAGAAAGTTAAGAATGAACAGTTTCGTAAATTCCGAAGTATAAACGACCTTCATTACTTCGGATTTAGTAGCCTCTTTTTATCGCTACTTTCGGAAGGTTAAAACTTTCAATCGAGAGTAGGGGGCGCTAGCTTAAATGTGAACCCGTCAGGCCGAGGATTATTTCCGGTTTCTGTAACAGGAAGCGAATAGGAGTGTCTCTACTCCCCACTGGATGGGATGCTAGTCCGTCGCAGGGTTACCCCCATCATTAAATTTGCCCGTACCCATTTATACACCTGGGTGGAGAAAGGCACTGTGAGAGTTAAGTGTTTGGCCAAGAACACAACAAAATGTCCCCGATCAGGGTACGAAATCGGACCGCTCGATCCGGAGTCGAGGACACTAACCAAGAGGCCACCGGGCCTCCCACTGTAAGGTTAATACAGTCAAACCTCTCCACAACGGCCACCTTGGGGACAGAGGAAAGCTACCGTTTTAGAGAAGTGGCCGTTATGGGGAGGCAGGGGTGTAATATGACACCTGACATTTTTGGGGGTGCAACATTTTTATTTGTAAAAAATGCCTATTGCAGCATATCGTCGCTTCGATACAGCTTGTTTTGGCCATTGTTTCTCATAACACGTCAAGTAGCGTTTGAGCACTGCATTCCATTGGTTGTTAGACAAGAAACTCCTTAGCTTATAAGATTCATGAAATGTGAAAAAAAACCCTGAATTATTGAATGTCGGTTTCGATAGCTTGGATCTATAATTGTAACACTTGAGAAAATTTTAAAATTTTCTCAATTTTTCAATTTTTTTCAATTTTCTAAATATTTTCATCTTAAAAGATGAAACACCTTAAGTAATTCCAAAACTTCGTGTTTATCTCCTGAAAGGTACCACAAGAAATCCCTTCAGTGCCAACTGGGAATTCCCTTCAGCCTTCAAATCTTTCAAGGAGCTCCATATGTCACTCTAATGAAATTGAACTGGTTGACTCACTCACCGAAAAACACGATTGCTGGCCTTGCCCTTCATGTCCGCCTGGATTTGGGTTATCAAATCCATGTGGCAGCCTGGTTAACAGAGCTTTCACTATACACTGTAAGTCATGCAAACCCGGCAAAACATTTTCTTCTTTCTGGGACGAAACATCGTGCAGGAGCTGCTCACAGTGCGCACCAAATGAAACAGTCGTGAAACCTTGTAAGCCGTCTTCTGATGTCGTTTGCTCGCGATGCCAACCTGACCAAATTATCTGGATATCGTCCAAACAAGAGAAACATGAATGTCTTGATTGTCCTATCTGTCCTTCCGGTTTTGAACCATCTCATCCTTGCGGCAGTACCGTCCCGTATGGTGTGTTGATAACGTGTGTTCAGTGTCGAGAAGGAGAAACTTTTTCCGCCATGACAGATAAGGAGCAGTGTAAACGATGTTCCCCCTGTGGACCTGGACAGAGACTAATTGCGAGATGCACAAAATACTTCGATACGATATGTGGAAGTATCTCCTCCGAAAAATGTGGATATGACCAGATCCAGTTGAACCAACTCGATTCGTTAAATCGGACCGAGATAACATGCATAGATTGCCCGATGTGCCCAGCAGGAACGGAACTTTCAAAACCTTGCGGCACAGTGGCTTACAGGGAAGAAAAATTGTCTTGTGTCCCTTGTAGGCCTGGTTTTACGTACTCTGACCAACCCAGTAAACACAGATGCAAACCGTGCTCGTCATGTTCTCCTGACGCCGTGGTAATCTCTCATTGCTCTGTGCTCAAAAATACTGTTTGTAGTACGAATTCAAGGTGTTCATCTAACCAGATAAGCTTTTCACATGGATCTATGCTAACCTGTATCGATTGTGTCGAATGCTCTGTCGGCGAAGAGCCATCCATCGCCTGCGGAAGCCTAGTATCAGACGTCCCTCCTAGACAACAATGTATGTCTTGTAAGCCAGGAACTTTTTCCGACATTTATGGAACCCAGCCCTGTAGACCTTGCCGTAGTTGTGACAAGGAAGAGTTGGTCAAAAGGAAATGCACACAAACATCAGACACTGTTTGCTTATCTTGTGAAGCAAACCATTACTTTGATCATGTACTGTGGTCTTGTGTTCCCTGTTCCATATGTTGCAAAGAGGAAGCAAATCACTATCCCCAAGAATGTTCTCATTTAACAATAAGGAAATGTGAATTAAGAATGTGTTTAACAAACACTTTTCCATCCAAAGCAGTGTCATCTACAACAATGGAAAATTCAACATCAGTGTCAACTACAGCAATGAAAACTTCAACCATCACAAACGCGAGGATTATCTTTTTGTTGTCTTTCTCTTCTTTAACCATAGTTACATTGTTCGTAACGTTGATGTGTTTGCGATTAAGTTTCCGTCAAAGACAATTGCAGTTGACGTTTAGGAAAACACAGACGAGGAGGTGGCAAGACGTTGCAGGTACGTCCTGTTTTTTGTGCCAAAGCATCGACCCAACTTTTAATTGACAATTCCTTACTCGAGTTGCCCTAGGCCTCTTGAAAAAGAAAATGTTTTAACCCGTATCCGGCAGACCCCCCAGGGTGACTCCCTCATGAAAAGGTTGGGGATGTTTGTCGACAAATTTGAATTAAACCCCTAAAGCTTAAGGAGACCAATCTGAGCGCGGCTCGAGCTTTTATTTGATCCCTAAAAGATACACACTTAGAATACTTAGAACGGAATAGGCCTGATTACCAGTCACTATTCTTGACAGGAGCCCGCGCTAGTAGACCGGACTCGGGGGAGTGGCGGAAATCCAGAGTAAAAACGGAAATAAGAGCGTTTTTTTTTAAATTTCTTCGAGTGCAGGCTAAAACATACTTTGACAGCTAAAAACACTGGCGTTTTCTCTTGAACACCAAACGTGAAACCAAAAGCCTTGATTTGCACCCCTAAGTGACACGACAAGCAACCCCGACCTTTTCATAAGGGAGTTTCCCCCCCCCCCCCCCCCCCACCACCCCCTCGTGGACGGCCGACCTAGTTATGGCCTAGAATTTGACCAAAACTCTACCACGATAAAATATTCACCAAAACTACTTAAGCCTTAAGTGATTTCTTACACTCAACCAAACTACACTTTACCGTCTTCTTCACTAAAACACTGAAATGTACAGCAACCTAGGATACAAATAAGAACACATTTCTTTAGAATATCGAAGATGAATTTTACGAAATTTTACTGAGCATTTTAAGAATAAACCCGAGGCATAGATTTTGAAAAACAAAATATTATGTGTCGAAAATTTGTTAATACGATACAATTATATGTTTTTAAGTAAACGGTATATAAAATTCTTCCTTTCTCTAAACCGCGAAACTAGCCAAAAAAGCGACAAAAGCAGCACTAGTCATATGTTCGATGCTAATAACATCTCTGCAAGAAATTATGTGAGTCATATCATGCTTTAATGCCTGCAGGCGAGCTGTAAAATTTCTTTAATACCATCCAGACACAAAGCAGAAATGTAATACGCTACAATCTTAACTCATAAGAATTTTTCAGCCTAAAATGGGCAGAAAAATAATAAAATTCATCCTTGGACGGAAAAACGATATTCTTATTTAAAAAAAGACGATTTATTGTGTGATCAAAACAGTCATTCATTTCACCCGAAACCTCTGCAAGAGTAAAAGTACCACGTGACTTCAAAAACGCTTAAGGCAAGCAAGGAAATAACAAAATTGATTGTTTCCAAACTGTATTGCCTATCTTCAGGTGAATTCACTCTGGAAGAACTGAGTGCAAGACATATGGAGGTGTATGACTGGATGTGTAGAAAACTTGACCGCGGCTTCAGACGAGAGTACGAGCGTTTAGCCAAGCGGTATGACCGAATCTCCCGCGAAGATCGCGACTCCTTACGAAACAAACCGAGCCCTTCTCGGAGTTTACTAAGCTTAATTGAGACGCTGTACCCCAACCTCACACTTGGAGACTTTGTTACTTCATTACAAGAGATTGGACGGAATGACATTGCCCAGAGACTTATACCATTGGTACTACGAAGTAATAGGAAAACAGCATGTTCGATCGAAGTAGAATACGTGTAAGCCTTAGCTAAAGGAATAATGAAACACATGTATTGGTGAATTCTTTGAAAGTTTACACGACTGCTTTGATCTTAAGATGACAGTTAACACTTAAACCAAATGATGATGTAGTTAACAACTTTAATGGTCTTTACTGACACTTGCAGTGAAACACACGTCCTGCAAGCTTACACTTAGTCATGGTTCCAGCCACTTGCAAACCAGGGGGGGGAGGAAGGGGGGCGGGGGGCGGTTCATCATTCCTTTCTCGTGATTTCCTGGGCTTTATCAAGGTCTGTGTTATGTGATCATACATGACGAGCTTTGCCCACGAAAAAAATCTATGCAAATTAGGTTAATAATAAGCCATGGGTGTGTTGAATCCACCCATGGCTTATTATTAACTGTAACTGAAGATCGAAGTTCGCAAGTTTTGTACGATCGAGGTGTTATTTGTCACATTTGCGGTAACACATAATGACACTAATTTAGTTACAAAGCCCATCCAGCGGCATTATTTTTCTCATGCGGTCCGCAGCTTTGTATATTGTCACGTTTCATGAAATGGCCGTAATAATATCTATTAAATGTCCTGAAATCTCAAGTTAACATATAAGACTGAGGTAAGATATTTCCAAACTTTCGTGTTCGCGGAACAAATACCGCTAGCAGACCAGCTCCCTATGGAGAAAGAAAAAAAGAGGCAGATATTATGTTAAGCACGAAGATGATTCCTTTCTCAAAATATTGAAACAACTCAAAATACGGACCTCTCAAAGAAGGCAAGAAATGCTGGGGTGCAAGCAAGTGAAATAAATAAAGCAGAAAAGGTTAGCATTATTATTCTACTCGACAGATAACAACAGTTCAATCAAGAACTGACTACCCAAGTAAGACGGAATTAGCTAAAGCGCGAGGTTAATATTCTGCCCGACAGATAACAACAGCCCAATAAGAACTGACTACCCAAGTAAGACAGAATAAGCTAGCGCGCGAGGTTAATATTCTGCTCGACAGATAACAACAGCTCAGTAAGAACTGACTACCCAAGTAAGACAGAATAAGCTGGCGCGCGAGGTTAATATTCTGCTCCACAGATAACAACAGCTCAATAAGAACTGACTACCCAAGCAAGACAGAATGAGCTAGTGTGGCAGGTTAATATTCTGCTCGACAGATAACAACAGCTCAATAAAGAACTGACTACCCAAACAAGACAGAACAAGTTAAGCCGAGTTAAGCATGCATTTAGGGCAAAGTGAATCAGATAATTCGCTTCATTGCGACATATGACAACCGTTCTCTACAGAACTCTTTTCTCTGGTTTAGGCTAGATACGTACGCAAATATGAGAGCTCTCTGATATGATATCAGCATATTTAATAATTTCAGTGCAACTTACCACTGCAGTCTTTTCCTTGTTCCATGGCATTGTGGATCGGAGGATTGATGGCAATGCCGTGCGGAAATTTCCCGCCAAAAATAATTTAGTCCGACATGAACAATGATCATCGAGACACAAAAACACCAAATGCATGCCTCGTTGTCTTAACCCAAGAAAACGTCATTTATTCCAAGACCTGGCTTTAAGGATTCGCACTCGTCTATACTAGCTATATAGCTAGAAAAAATAATATTGCAAGGTAAACTGCGATATCTTGACATCATTCTAACATAAGAATGTGGCTCAAACAAAACATAGAATATACTCGAAGTCGTAGTCATCAATCGAAAGTGCCGTGCGCCATGTATCCCTATTTCGCTATGCCAAAATTAAGACTAACGATATAGTAATTACTGATTTCAATCTTGTTCGGCATTCATACATATGTTACCACAGTAGATTTCTACTGGCGGCTTTCGCCATAATTGTTCATAATTATTTTGGTACAAACCGGCTTCCCTTGACGCGACGGTGTTGGCAATGTTTCCACACAGAAAAATGTCATAAAATTATAACCATCTCCTTTAAGCCACACAGTGAGCTATTCTGGCGGTTTAGCAAGGAAAGTACCGTAACAAAGATGCGACAAACGCATCACTGGCTTCAAGCATGTTCGCAAAGGCAAAACTGCGTGACAAATAAAAGCAAGTATCGGGTCCTGTTTCATGTTACATTTCCTGGCGTGCGATGATAAGTCGTGTACAAGATTAAAAGACCTCCTGGACAGAATTTTTTTAGAGGGTAAAGCTCCTCATGTGGTGATGTGACTTCTCGCGACTTGACTTCGTGGCTGAGAAAAAGTCAACTTGTGGCTAGTTTTACGATACCCAAGATAGAGCGGTTTTAAACTGAGCGTCGTAAAACCAAAAACAAACCACTTACTTACCAATTAGACTACTTAGCCAATCTAAAACCGTAGTAAAACTAAAACTTAAACTGATCACTTTCGACACTCAATTGAAAACCGCTCTGTTACAAGCCGAAAAACCTAAATCTCAAAATAATTTCCTGAAGGGTGAGACGCTTTAATTAAAATTTATCGAATTGAGAATATATAAAATTAACTATTCCTAAAATGAAGTAGTAAACCAAAAGAAATAACTATGGTGAACGTTGGGTAAAGATTAAGCGGGTTAGACGATTTACTCAGTTCTACTTGGTACTCAAGTTATTTTTTAATCTAAAAATTAATGCGTGTTTGTTTGGAAAGGGAGATCATATATCTGAGTTTTTCAGTTAAAAAACCTTGCGCCGATTTTTTAAGATATTTCTTTCAGTATTGATCTTGATGCAAATATTTGAAAACTTTAGAGAAAGAAACTACATAGCATATACAGGTTCATCAGACCAGGGGCAGTTACAAAAATGGTTTTACCATTCATCTTAACTTATTTCGTACCACCTTTTTATACCGAGTACTTCGGTCCCTAAATATCCACCTTATCACGAATTATCATTTAATAAACCATGAAGTAACAAGCATGGTTAAGGATGGAGAAGGTTGACACGGATTACAAACGACGTGTTTGAAAAATTTTATACTAGACTTTTTAAGATGCGCAAACCGTTCCTAAGCTCCTTTAAGGTCAAAGTAAGTTTTTTGTCTTTTTCATAGTCCCCCATTTCCTTTAGCAATCGAGGGAAATTGATTCAAATTCTTGAGTTATTTCCCAGCTCTTTGAATTACCTTAGAGTTAATGCCATACTTTCTAACTTCGTATCGCGCTGACCAACTGCCCCTGGGTCTCCGAAGATGCGTTTTGCGTAACAGTAACAATATACATGAAACCATATGCATTTTTATCCTTTATTTCTGATACTGCGCTATTCTCGTGACGTGTTCGTTTAATTGGCTGATGGCCCTGTGCGCCACTTTCACAAAATAAAATTTAAGCCCAGTTCAGCATCCCATTGATCCCGGAAGTTCGTTATTCATTGTTCTTCCTTGACAATTATAAATTACCACAAGTTTTTAAAATACCATCTTAAATAAGTTGCAGTTATATAATAACCTCATTTAAACGTACATCCGGTTACTATTTGTAATTTTGTAAATTTTGCGTGCTTTATCGTCATTATTGATAGCTAAACAAGGAGTTTGCTTTGGAGCAGCTTGTGCTAAACTTTTAAAAGGTGTTTTCCACCATTATAATTTTATTGTATTTACTATTCCACGTTACAAATAAATGTTTGTTGTTCGTTATTGTTCGGTTCACGAAGGCCATAAATATTCTCTAGTTACCAGGTTTTAGAAGTACTAACCCGTCTTCTTAATTAGAAAGAGCGTTAATTTTTTTGTGGCCAGCAATTATTTTGCTCCCTCATAATAGACCATTCTACAGTTCAGTGCTGAGTGATCAGACCGTTGGACAGAGGAAAGGCTGGAGTTGACCTTGCTATTTTTCAAATTTAAATTGTCCAGTTATCTTGCTCTCTAGTTTCTAATCCATATTATTACGAGGTCAAATTTTACCTCGCTCCCGTGCAGAACCTTGGTTACATTTCATAGGACTGTAAAGTGGTCTATTCTGCTTTAACTTGTCTGTGAACGTTCGCATTATTTGGTTTCTAGTCTTGATGCTCTTTTCTTCAGATGTTGTAGTTCATCGCTTTCGTATAAAATATCATTGTACAAACAGTTAGTGTACGTTTTGAGTCTGCGCAGTGCATCCATGATGTTACTGGGATCCAACTCGACCTTTATTTCGTTGTCGTATTCGTCGAGTTCGTAGAACTGTGAGTTGACTTTTCTCCAGCTCTCAGTCAGCCGTGTTGTCCTCATGCGCTCGGTTTGGGACAGAAGCTCAGGCGAGCTGCAACAGGCAGCGGCTTCGTTACCGTCGGTTGGTGAAAATCTCATCTTCCCTTCCAGCGCTGCAGTTTTATTATGCGGCTCTATAAAATCACCATCGTCGTCCGCTTGATCGAAATAGAGCTCATCTTCGTAGTCGTCATCCTCACAGTACAGATTCAAGTGGCTTAGTCTCAGTTGATCTCGGGTGTCTTCGAGTTCCTCGTTCAGATTTTCTTTCTCTATTTGGAGCTTAGCAACTTCATTCTCGGAAATTAAGCGTTTTTGTTGCTCTACCTGAAGCTGCTTTTCCAACAGAGCTACTTTGTTTTCCAGCGATACCGATTTAAACCGCTGCTCATCTCTTTTTGGTCTGTTAAAAGCGCCAGAAGACTCATTATTTTGTTTGAGGTTTTCTTCGCTGTTCCATTTCCCACCTGATCCAGAACGGCGTCGTACTTCACGCTCGTGCTTCTTTCTAACGTTGTCATTCAATCTTCCCAGTGATGCAGTCTTCCTCAGGTTTAGAAGCGAACCTCTTTTACTTTTTCTACGAGACAGGGTATTCAGGTTGTCAACACTCCCAAACTGACGCCAGCCATCTTCGTGTTCCCATTCTAAATCGTCATTTCTCGCTAGCAGAGGCTCGTAATTTTGAAACGCGTCCTGCATTTGATCGAGAAGTGACGAATGACCTTCATCTTGGCTCGATCCGTTTTCTATCTCCTCTCGTGGGGAATAGTCCACAAATTCGTTTTCATCGCTTGGAGCGGAGTCGTAATCAGCGAACAGGCCCGAACTACTGGAGTCACTGAAAATAAGGGAGCTTCTTCTGATCTCCTCGAGTTCTTTTTTGGTGTTTTTGTGTCTCTTCTGCTCTTCAATAAGGCTCAGTTTCAACGATTGGGTTTCATCCAGATCGTTTTCTAGTTCTGCCAGGATAATGCTGATCTCTACAAGTATCAAAACAAAACATTCTTGATTACACGGTCACTCCTTCCAATAGAACAGTCATCCGTACTATACGCAACATTCATGAGCAGGGCCTTGTACAGAACATAATTTCTGTGTGAAATACGAAAACATTTTGCGCCTTTCTAATGAGTCTTGGGAGAATAATTCTAGTATACTTATGCAAATGCTGCAATTTGATTGGCTAAGTTATTCATATACTATCAGCCATCAGCAATAATTCTTTTTGGCGACAAAAATGAACGGCAGCAATTTTTGGAATGGGTCAATGGAATAACGAAGGCGTCATAAATAGCAAACAGTGGAGACACTATAAGCGTGTTTTGTTGCCGAGAAGACCGCGATTCTGCTTGATTTTGTAATCGCTGTCTATCATTCCATGAAAGGACACGTTGGCGCGCACATTGGCGTGTTCTCAATCTTGAGAAGTAAAGTCATTCTTGAGGTTCTCAGTCGAAATGGCTTTGGAGTGCAATCCTCTGTAGTGGCTTCTTAGTGTCTACTAAAACAATTTGACCACTCGAGTAATCATCGTTGACTCTTTACTGGTATAGAAAAACTCGGGCTTGTTGTTAATCAAGACAACGATGCGAGAAACAACACGAGTCGTGAGTTTGCAACGGATCTGAACAAGTTTCTATGAGCAAAAATTATGTGAGCGGTCAGTCACAAGTATTATATTAGATCAATCTTGATCTTTTAGCAGTTTATGATAAAAGTCTTTTCTTTCGTAGAAATAATTGTCGATGTTCGAATACTAAAAGCAGAAAGTGCACAACCTATAAGAAAGCGCGCGCTAAATTGAAACCTAGACCTTAATTGTAGAAACACAGAACTAGTACGAGCCGTTGACGGCGTAATGATGGCGTGAGTAAGGAAAAATTACATTTTTATAATCAAAATAAGCGAGTGATTTTCCTTTCTTTTTCTCCAATTTTTCTAAGAGAAAAGGAAAACGTGTTTTCTGTGTTTCTATCAAATTATAGAAACCGCCGTGTTCGTACGCGTTTGGGAGAATTCGAAAAAGATGCGTCTCTTGCACTCAGAGCATTCCTTCCACTCGCGTTTCTTTAACTCGATGGAAACACGGAAAGTGCTCACTACTATTAATTGGTCCCAAATGCTCGAATTAGAAATTCTCCTTAATTGATGATTTTCTTTATTCTTGTCTTCCGTTCGATTGGCGATGTATTGAAAAAGTTAAGAGAATTTTTAAGTTGATAACGTTTTCTAAACACCGATCTCACCTCAGCGAAGACACTTGTTTTTCTTTCAAGAAAACAAGATCGATATCAAAAAGCAAACAATTAGCTCGTACATTAGCGGTAAAAAGTCAATATTCATGAGAACTTCACTTTAACTATTACTGCTGTAGAAGTTAAAGATTGACTAATTGACAAAAGTATAAATGCTCGCAATTTTCTCCCCCGGCAAGTCACGGAACCAAATCATGTTAAATAATATATTTCAAAATCGCCATAAATCAACCGAAAACGGCCGTAATTAAAAGCTCTGAGCCAAACGAGTTTCAACACGAAAACAATATAAATCTGGTAAATATTGTACTTCAAGATCAACGAAAACATTATCTCACCTTCTTCATCGTAAACATCATCCTCAAGCAGTTCTCTAGCCAAGAAATCCTGAACTTTCGATTTCAACAAGGCCTGAAGAAAATACCTAAAACCATTCTCTCGTCTTTTCATAATATCAATAAAGACAGTCACTTGGTTTTCCCTTGACGATTTCGTTTTCTCCTCGCGAATAGTTTCCACATCGTCTTCGTCTATAACACCGACGGTTTCAAGGTGGCGTAAAAGCTTAGTGGGTTCAAGGCATTGCTGCAATCTCGGGAAATGTCGATCTATCAGAGAGCAATCTCTGGGATCCATGCTGCTGAGAACAGAAGCAATATGTGACACAGAATAGTTATGAGTCAGTTCGGAGATCAACGGTCTACTTCAGTATACACCGCAGTGTTGCAATCACGTGCGTATTATGTGACCTAGCCCATCGCGTCCGTCATGTCGTCACCCGTACTCACAAATGTCAACGAACCGTCAATCAAACTAAAAAGAATTCGAAATGCTATGGCATTATTGTTCAAGGACGGGAAGTTGGACTTAAGATATCCTTGGAAACTGATCGCATGCGGAGTTCGAAAGTTTTGTCGTGATTTTTTTTCCTTTGGAAAATAATGTCACTCAAGTCAGAAAAACAACCTTTACGCAAGGCTAAATGTGTGTTTTTGTGGTTTGACGTCACTCACGCCCAACCCGAATGAATTGTGTCACGCGCGCATGGGGTTACGACCCTTAGCGCGTGAAGTTGTTTTTGTGTATAAGTATAAAGTTTCTTGCTTCCGCTTGCTTCAACATTTTATTAAGAATAGAGTGCTTTCAAAGACGTCACGACAGCAATACTAGTGCGGTCAGAACAATGAAACGGCGGCCATTTTCGTGTGCCAAATCAATCCTGTGTCAGCTGAGTTGAACTCTTTCCTTATTTAAACAATTCCTTTTGTTGATTTGCATGGACGCTGGCCAGGTGATTGAAAACGCTCTAGAGTTATTAAGAGGACCCTTTGGCTGAGTAGAAGACACTTAAATTATAATGACAAATTGACGTCAGCTTTTTGTGCGCCTGCCCTCTTTTCGTCGTCATCACGTTTTATTTACCAAATGATTCCGAAACTCACGACGTCATAAACTTTCAACTACGTTCATTAACTCAAAACCAAAAATACAGAAACGCCGGCGGAAATTCCTATGTCTAACTTTTGCCGATTCCATTCAGAAATTCTGAAACCCTGAATTGTTACTGAGTTCAGACCAGTCGTATCAAATCAGTAGTACATGTACTTTGAGTACATGTACACTGACTGTAAATTATTATTAATTTAAAACAGGTGCTCATTAAAATCGGTGTCAGTTTCGTCTTATATTTGAACCAATCTGTATTTTGAAGTCATCTCAAACGATTTCGATGATTTCCCGTTAAAAGAACTCCCATTTAGATTGTACAAAACTAAACACGCTGTGAAAAGTTTTCAAGCTCCGCCGTAATGATGGAGTAATCTATACGTTTTCGACTCTAACTGACGATAAAAACAGCCATTAACGTGCCAGAACTCGATCCAAATCCACCAGTCACACTGGAAAGTTGGCTTGACCGTCTGAACCACAAAATAACTTGATAAAAACTCAAAGTTATAAATTCCCAGTCACGTATTGCATTTAAACTTCAGAATGATGAACTCTCACAAGACAAACAAAGGGTGTGAAACCTGCCAATAAAGAAGTATACACTGACCTGGCACGCTTAGGGCACTTCAAAAATTCAGCACTTATACTGGATTAAGTAATAAGTGCGGCTTCAGCAAAGGGGTTAAAAAGGCTCCCAAAAGTTACCACAAAGGTCCACTGTTCCGATCTATTCAAATAACGATTTTTAATCTTCAACCTACTTTGCATTACCATAAAAATTCACAATGGGATTCAACTGTCGTCTGACAGCTTGAATTTGAAATTATCGACCAAACTAAATAGATTACAGGGTTAAATCTGGTGCTGTACCAGTATTATGAAAGACTATGATCGGCCTACAGCGAATTAGGAAGAATTAAATCTTGACATTTCACCGACATCGTGTGGCATTTTTTGTTTGTTTTTGTTTGTTTTTTTGTTTTCAAGGAAAAGGTTCAACGAGAACAGCAAGACTGAGAGGTCAATTGTTTCAGATTTTCAAGTTAGCTTAGTAAACATGAAACATGCGCTCACTTCGTCGGTTGGGTTGCTGTGTGAATCAGTCATGTCGCTTATACCACGATCATTTTCTAGGTGTCAACACGATGGAGCAAATTGAGAAATTAGTTCTTAATTACTCAAAGTTTTTGAACGGGAAGACTTCAGTTGCACAAGATGTGAACGTAAAAAGCATCCGGTTGATATGATATTTATAGCCCCATTATTATATGCTCCCACGCCGATCGGTGTGTCACTTATAAAATTGCACGATGTTTGTTTACGGTTGAGCGATGCAATAGAGTGGCTGTGTCGTTTTACGCAATTCCCTTTCGAAATGTTAATGGAGCTTTCGTAAATAAACTGGACAAAGACGTATGATAACTTCTGTTTCAAGATGGCCCGGCTAAATTCCATAACAGCCCCCACACAGCTTTTCAAAATGCACGCTCTCAAATTAGGCTTTCAATTATAAAAGGTTTCGAATATTGAGCCAGTATTCTAATGATATTGAGGAACTTGGTAGCTCGAGGGTAATGCTATTTGTGTCCAGACTCTTGACTAGTTTCTTGTTAAACTAGCGGCCGTGAAACGTAAAAATGCTAATGACAGGTCGCGAACTTGGTAAATTATTAATGAATCATTTCGAGATCCATGACTGTCCCCGCTCATCCAATGTTATAATCTTCCCAAATCCTGTGCCTACGTGTTTTATCGATTTCACTTTGTATTGAATTTTGTATTTTAGCATTTTTTTTATTTTTCCAATTGACGATATGAATTGTTAAAAATAAAGTGCAGTGAAAGGAGAGTGGAAAGGGCAAAATATAGTAAACATGCCCTTTCATTAAATAAATTTATTTTCTATTTATTTTCTACATTAGTTCACTTAGCCAAGCTTTGGCTTAAAGATTTATTCCGAAAATGGCGAAAAATAGCTAAAAATATTATGAAGTAGCTCATCTACAATAACAGAACGCTCTTTCGTTTTAGAGGTATAAAGCTGAGAAGTTTTCTGAAGGTTATCGGCATTCATTTCAACGTTGTTCCTGACATCGCGAAAAAAATGGCTAAATATAGCGCAGTTACAATATGTAACAAAACACTTTTCTTAGACAGTTTATTTTTGGCAAATTGACCTCACTTGACTTGTCACATCGTTAAATTCTGACAATGTGTCTTCAGCCTTCTTGCTAATTAATTACAGCTATTTATACATGCACGCCATTATCGTTCTTGTATCGCAGCAGATAGTGTACAAATATAAAAACAGACAATAGCAAAACTTCATTTTCTGAAAAAACAGTATCCCTTTTAGCATTCTGCTGACTGGCTGCATTCTCTACTAGTGTGTAGTATGCTTGGTTTGGTACAGTGGGCGGTCGTTTGTGCAGATGCGTAGACAATTTTAAATCACAATGGTTATCATAGAAACCCTACAAAGTTCGTTGTTGTGTGTTTGCTCGTGGACCCTCCAACATAAATCTTAGCATCTTTGGTTGCTCCTCGCATGCTTGCCGGGTTTCATAACCACTTCCCTCTATCAACCATGACCACAAGGACTCAACGGTAAAAAGAGAGTAACTCAGTGATCTCTGTTGAATAAGTCACGAAACACTTTCAAATCTTGAAAAGTTGCCTACTTATCGTCTGTTGAGGCCTACTCTGGGACCTTAAGTCACCGTAACTTAAGGCGACTTTGGGCGATTTAAGGCGACTCTAGGCCACTTAAGGTGGCTCAAAAGAGTTTCCAGCACTTATATTTGGATGGGTCGTTATAACCACTCTTTATCACTTGATGCTATAATCATGGTATCAAAAAACTGCCCAACCATTGGTGAACACGTTGTTATCATTTTCGTGGCACAATAGGTTACTATAGCAACAGTATGACCTCCTAAAAACATCCTTAATTACTGCTTTAGGGGCTTACAATTCAAAAACAGCACGGTGCAATTTTTTTATATTATCAAGTTTTGATTAGGAATGATAAGACGAAACTTTTGACAAAGTTTAAAAATTTTCTGTACATGGGGTTCAGAGCCACCTTAAATTTTCGAAAAATTAAGGTGGCTCTGAACCCTACCTACAGAATTTTTTTAAACTTTGCCAAAAGTGGCGTCTTATTATGCTTATTAAAAGTTGATAATATAAAAAAATTTCACCGTGCCGTTTTTGAATTATAAGCCCTTAAAGCTATAATTAAGGGTGTTTTTAGCAGGTCATACTGTTGCTATGGTAACCTATTGTGTCACGAAAATGATAACAACGTGTTCACCAATGATTGGGCAGCTTGTAGGTACCATGATTGTAGCATCAAGTGATGAAGAGTGGTTATAACGACCCATCAAAATCTAAGTGTTGGAAACCGTTTAGAGCCACCTTAAGCAAAATTGGCAGAAAAAACATTGCGACTTTAGGCGATTTAAGGCGATTTTAGGCGACTTAAGGCGACTTAAGGCGACTTAAGGCGATTTAAGGCGACTTGAGGAGACTTTATTTCACTCGAGTGATATAAACTTAAACTTAGCAACAGTCTCTCCATATATCTCTTGCAATAAACCAATAATGTACCAATACTGGTACATAATTAAGTCACCGCAGTCTCAAATATCCAAGGCCGGGTTGTTCAAGGCTTGATTAAACTAACCCAGGATTACAGAGAATTTTGATTACTTTCACTTTTGTAACTTTTCGTTCTCAGTTTTCTGTTTATAATTATGTTGTTTGTCTTTCAGTTTTGAGTTTGATTCATTTTAAAACTACTCAACCATAAGCAGTGAAAGACATTTCTATACAAAAAAAATATATTTCCTGCGTGAGTTAGTGCTAACCGGCTTTCGAACAACCCGGGCCAGATTTCAAACCATTAACAAAATACTATTAAAGAAAGAATTACCACAACACTGAACAGTTACTACTATAAGAATAATAACAACAATAAACACAAGCAAGGTAACATGAATATTAGTGAAGATATCACAAAAAAAAAAAAAATCAAACAAAACTAATAAAAATATATTCACAGTGACAAAAATTTTGAATTTAAGATATCTTGATTTAATTTGAAATGTTTGTATATTTTCCATAAATTATTCAAACAACAGGGACATTAAAATTAATTTAGCTCATTTACATGCCTTTAATTTACAAGGCTTCCCGAATTATAAAAATGGTTATCTTGGTAGACTTATCTGCCATTTTTGGCATCTCCACTGTCAATTTCAGTCCTTTTCAGGGACCCAATCGATTTGATGCTCTCCTGCTTCAGTCAGGCAAAATATTCCAATACCATAATGAGTACCGCATGCTAAGTTCCTTCGTAAGAACACGTCCTGTCAAATTTCACCAACTACTTATCAGGCTCCAGAAAACTTTGATGACCCTGGCAGTTTATACAGTGATTCGAATCTTTTTAGAAGGATTTGTTGATCAGACCACAAGGAAATACACCTTTCAAGCTTTCATTAGCTTCCACCTGACACATTGCAAATGGCCAGAACGACCTTTTCCCAACGAAATACTAGAAATTGATACATCGATACCAGAGACACAGGTCTCCGCCATTTTGATTCTCCCAGTAACCCTTGCGCCGCTAACTGGTTTCCATGCTCCCAAGAGACGAGACATCTGTGCCACGAAAATTCGAGTTCTCTTGCTAAGCGTTCGGGTTATTTCAAATCACCCGATAACAAATTACCCTAATAAAATTTCGGAGAGTATTAGTTTGGCGATTTGTTTTCCGTCTTGTTTTTTTGTAAACGTCTGTCGGAGTAATCATACTCGCATGAGCCCGAGTAGCTCACGTGAGCTCGCGTACACTTTAGTCACGAGATCAAACTAATTCACGTGTTCCAAACAGTCGCCTGGTGGCCATGTTTACCGAGAGTTGATCACAGAGAATTTTCTGTACCTTAGCTTTCGATAGTAACAGTAGCGCAGTCCACGTAAACTGTACAAGATGATGTAAATACCCGGGCTTCATCAAATGTACGAAAAGGATAGATAAACATTATGCTGCACGCTGGCTCGTCCAATTACGAAATGCAAACGTTTACAGTTGATCGAATGTGGAAGTAAAATGCAAATAATGATTTTCGCTGGAGAAATTGCCCACTTTTGTCACTCTTTTACACTGGGTGAATAAATTATTTAAAGTGCAGACTCAGTTTGGTTCAATTGACTTTGGATGACCATATTTTTACTGCTCAGTGTAAAAGTGACTAGAAAGAATTTAGCCTTAACCCAGAAATATCTTTCGGCTTTTTTCTTTTCATCTTGATGATCTGGAACACCTCTCACTGTTGTTGTTTATTAATTATACACTGTAGTTCTTCAGAAGATCTGATTCAGTAATATCGTACAAAAATTAATAAGCTTAAATGACATTATTGCAGTATAGTCATTTGTTATATCTTTCCATATTTAATATATTTCCGGATGATAACACAGAGTGTCATCCTTTTACTAACTCTTTTACAATGAAATACAAGAAAAAAAATAAAACTTAATAGAAATAAAAAGCCATCTGAGAGAGAGTATACATCAGATTGTCATTCCTATTTAAGTATTGTCCAAATGTAGAAATTATTCCTGCTAACATGGGGGCTAGAGAGGTGCAAGACCATAATAATATTAGGTTTTTGATGTATAGGGGAGCCACGACTTTGAGGCATAATACAGTAACTGCTGGGTCCTCAGCTTCTTAAAGGACCCTAGTCAGCCTCTTCTATTTTTGGTGCCATCAAAATTATTGATATTGCATGGTGAGGCGAAGTCTTGTTGCTTTACTGTAAGTTGTGTTCCTGAAAGTATGTCCCTGTATCTTCAGTAGCTTCACAGTGATTTTCTTTGCTTTGACATGCTCCGAATAAAACATATGGGCAACCTCTTTTATGTAAACATAAACAAAGGTGTAGCTGACTAGGGCCCTTTAAGGGGGGGTTTAGATGGCTCCAATGCATTGGGAACAAGTGTTAAAAAAAAAAAAATTAAAAGCACACCTATTGAGGTTACCTCTGCTGCACCCTGCACCCTGCCCCCCCTGTTCCATAACCAGTACCCATTTATACATCTTGGTGAGGAGAGGCACTATGAGAGTATGAACACAATGCAATGATCCCCAATAGGGGTCCGCACCAACCATTGCGTCATCATGCCTCCTCCCCCATAAAGTTAGAGTGAAGTTTACCCTAACATGACAGTTATAAGTCTAATAATCTTCTACAGGGGCAATTTGAGTGTGTTGAAAACTTTTTAACATTGCATAACTGATAGCAACTTAAGGCGACTTAAGGCGACTTAGGGCGGCTTAAGGCGACTTAAGGCGACTTTAAGCGACTTAAGGTCCCAGAGCAGGCCTTCTGTTGGAAATCGCCAGCACGGGTTTGCTCTTGTGTCAAGCCGTAACTGCAAAAAATAACCATAAAGGAGAACCACATCAATTGTTTTAAACTGAATTCAAACAGCTCCCTCCACCTGGAGGAACTTTAATCACTGTTAAAAGCTTGTTAGAACTTACCATTTGCTATGCATAAACAAGCATGCACGACAAAAACCTAAAAATACTCTTGTCTGAACATCTTTCGTCAGTAGAACGAAACTTCAACGAGAATGAAATCACACAACTCGCGCTAAACGTAAACAAGAAAAACAAAAATAGTTTGACTAACAAAACCTCTTTTTCTGTTGATCCAAGAACTTTCCACCTTCATTTAAAAATATCTCTCTGTCATCTTACCAATGGAGCAAAACTTGACCGTGCACTGTGTGTGACAAGCTAATAGAACCTTTCCGAGTTGGCTTCTGCCTCTGTGTGAGATCCTTTCCAACTCAGGTCCCTTAAACACTAATTGTTGGGAGATGGCTTTAATCAGTAAAAAAAAAACGACATGGGCTCAGGTCAGGTTTTACTGTTTTAAAAAGGTGGTCCGAGTGTTTCACATCATGACCAACAAAGATGCTTAGGGAGCTAACGTGGCGGAGTTTTTTTACCGAGTCTGACACTACGCCTGAAGCTTGTGACTCTTTAACACGCCTCCCTGATGACAACTCGACTTTTACTAAAAGCTGTGATACGTGGGGCTATTCGACTAAAGACCGATGGGGGCATAAAAACTTTCGCAATAATGTACGCCTGTTTTTGAGACCAATCTCAATGTGTCAAAAGCAAGTCTAACGGAAGTCGAAAGTCTATGGTCTTCTTTGTGAGCAGACTCTCTGGTTTGGAATTTCCCGCATGAAGCACGAAATCCCAAACCAGAAATTCTGCTTTTTTCCTCAACCGACGAACCATGATTTCAGTTCAATGTGTCGTCTAACACTAGACTAGGAATAAACTCCATCGTTTTCCAATGAGTATGAGTGGCAAAAGAAAGTATAACGCTCCAATTGATATTCGTCCTAGGAGCTGAGTTTCTCCCATGAAGCGTGAAATTCCAAACCAGAAATCCTGCTCGCAGGCTTCTGGTCTTTCCTCAACTGACGAACCATGATTTCAGTTGAATGTGTCATCTACCACTAGAATAACCAAACTATAATTAGACTATATCGTTTTCCAATGAGTGCGTCAGTGTGTCAAATGAAGGTATAACGCTCCAATTTATAGTCGTCCTAGCAAGCAGATTCTCTGGCTTGGAGTTTTCCTCGTGAAGCGCAAAACTCCAAACCAGAAATCCTGCTCGCAGGCTTCTGGTCTTTCCTCGACCGACGAGCCATGATTTGATTTCAGTTCAATGTGTCATCTACCACTATGTCAAATGAAGGTATAACGCTCCAACTGATGGTCCTCCGAGCAGAATCTTTGGTTTGGAATTTCTCGCATGAAGCACGAAATTCCAAATCAGAATTCCCGCTCGCAGGCTATGATTGTCTAGTCTAAGAGTCGATAATTTATTATGTCATCTACATGCATCTACATCTACATCTACTATTTACTGTGTCAGTGTCCCAAATGATGAAAGTCTAACGCTCCAAATTATGGTCCTCCAAGGGAGCAGACTCTCTGGTTCGGAATTTCTTGCATGAAGCACGCATTATTATTATTAAATTCCAAATCAGATTTCCTACTCGCAGGCTCTGATTCTTTTCTGCAAAACCACCAGCGTTTTCCCCATGTACGTGTTGATCAAGTGTGCCTAAGAATATCAGTGTAACGTTCGCATTTTGTTAATCGTTCTCCTAAGCAGAATCTCTGGTTTGAAGTTTGTGGCATGAAGCCAGAAATTCCAAACCAGAATTCCTGCTCCTAAGCATTGGCCTCCCTTCTCCCAATAGACGATGAATGTGATTTAATTTGCCATCTAACTCTAGTAGATGTTATTATTATTGTACCGCAACGAAATTGGCTGTGCAAGTTGCCACAGGTCTCCCCCATCACTGAGCTTACTCTTTTTACTCGTATAGGTCTCCTAGTACACTATCGCAAATAACACAATCTAACTGGCTAATAACGCAATTATTAAATAGTGGTCAAAGAGACAAACAGGTCGAAACAACTAAACCTCGACTACAAGTTTCATAGATGGTAGTTTGCGTGTGTCGGTGTGCTGAACGATATAAGCCTAACGGTCACTTTGATGGTCTTCCGCCTAATAAGCATACTCCCTTGTTTGGAGTTTCTCGCACAAAGCGTGAAATTCCAAACCAGAAATCGGTTATCCTACTCGCAGGTTACTTGTCCTCCCTCAACAGCCGAACCATGAATTTGGTTGAATCCGTCATCAACAGCTGGTAAAACTATACCATGAAGGGACTCCCTCGTTTTCCGAATGTGTCACCGGCAGTGTGTCAAATGAAGGTATAGCGCTCCAATTGATGGTCCTCTTAGCGAACAGTTTGTCCGGTTTGGAATTTCTCGCATGAAGCACAAAATTCCAAACTAGAAATCCTTCTCGCAGGCTATGCCGGGATTCCTTCCTCCAAGGTTCAATCTGTCATTACCAGGTCAGTCTTTATGTGTCAGTGTCTCCAACGATGGTCTTCCTAGCGAGCAGACTGTGCTTTGGTCGGAATTTCTTGCATGAAGGACGAAATTCCAAACTATAATTACTGCTCGCAGGCTATACTAGCTTCTCCTTCCTCCAAGTTTCAAAAGTAATCTGTACGGTTAATTATAAGTCAGTCCAAACAGAAAGTCTATTACAAAAGCAGCACCTCGGTTTTGCCATTCAGTCAATTCATGTGTAACGGTCACATCCTGTTAATAT
>NW_028301564.1:25170000-25207500 GCF_042242905.1 Orbicella faveolata | reverse complement strand
AATGGTGAGAATCCAAATATCTGAACATCCCGATAACAAGGTGAGCAAACATGGCAACCACTCCCTTGAATGAGTTATCATCTAGACGGTGTCCTTGGTGTCCAGATATTGTACGGTAATCTGCCCTAAGGAGGAAAATAATAAAAATCTTATAGCATCTTAAATTTTGAGATATCTGTGTCTGTGATATAAAGTGACATAACATGACATGTTGTATACTGTAAAAGAACATTACTAAGAGCCCTCGGGGTTGTTCGCAATGGCTTGAATAAACTGTCCCCCACTTGTTGAAAAAAATCATTAAGCCAACCAGTTGGAGAGGGTGTCTGGCTCTGGTAGGCAAGGGGATATTACACTGCTGATAATAATGACCATATATATTATACAGCTGTGTCAGGTGTAAAAGAAAGAACTGATACAATGATGAAATAAATAATAGTTCTTACGGCTGCGTTTTGCCCATTTCTTCCTCATAACAGCAGCACATAAAGCCACCAACACTGATCTATAAATGAAAAATAATTAAACCGAGACTGTTCTCCAAACAACAACAAGGTAAGAAAGATCAACATATGAAAGTATCATGATACAGTTATTTTGAACAAATCGAGAAGGGCAAGTCAAAGATGAAAAGCAATACATAGCAGGAAGGTGAATAAAAGAAAGAGCAGACAGAGGAAGAGAAGCAAAAAGAAGTTGGGTGGATGAAGAGGAAAAAGAGGAGTATGAGGAAGAGGAAGAGGACTAGAGATAAGGAATAAAGAGGATGATGATGGGGATTTAAAGGAGGCAGAATTAGAGATGGAAGAAAAGGAGAAAGAAAAAGAGGAACAGGACAAGTAAGAGTGATATGAACCTAACAAAAGGAAGAGAAGGAAAAGATGAAAGAAAATGAAAAAGGAGAGGATGAAGCATAAGGAGAGATCAAAAGAATGGGAAGAAAAGATGGGGGAGGGGAGATAGATAAAGGGAGAACAGGTTAAAAAAGATCTGCCTATGAGCCAAGTGGCCCATTGGGCCAGAGCTTATCTCCTGTTTCTGTCGCACGAAGTGACTAGGAATATTTCTACTCCCCCCTGGATGGCATGCTAGTTCATCACACAGTTGCCTCCAGCATTAAATTTGCTGGTACCCACTTGTACATATAGGTGGAGAGAGGCACTATGAGGGCATCTTGCTCAAGAACACAACACAATGTCCCTAGCCAGGGCTCGAGCCTGGACTGCTCAATCCAGGTGCATGCACACTAACCATGAGGTCACCACCCCTCTACCCAAAAGGAGAACTGTAGCGAGGAGAATAATATTATTCCAAACCACTTCCAAAAACTCTAACCTTTTCAAGCGATGCAATGTAGACAAAGGGCTCCACGACTGATGTATGTACAAGGTGTTTAGATTCTAGATATTCCAGCACTGAAGAAAGCTGTGAAGCATACAGCCATGCATGAAACAATGATGGAACACGGAACTCCTCTAGGTTACCTTTACTGAATAGCTCAACCACCTAGGAGACAAAAATAATGGCTTGTCATTCAGTAAGCCTGTTATACACCCAGCCCTGTCAAAATGTTTTACAACTGCAGGCAGAATACCACAATTAGCAGGCCATAAAGGTCAGAGAAAACCAGCATTGAATTAGCGTGCATCTTAGTCCAATCTGAATCTAGCCAATCAAGCTGCCAAGCCCTTGAGGGCTAAGATGAACAGGCAGCTCTAGGGACGAGAATGATTGTTCAAAGCAAATAAAATAAAATATGCTGCTAATACCAGTGCTACAGAGTCTGCATAAGAGCCAAGTATCACAACTCCAAAACACTTCATGATGTACTCATGCTGGATGCCAGCCAGTATTTTGGCTTCTCTTATAAATAAATCACGTTGTGCTGGACCTAAATCATACCGTAGAACAACATCAATCTGAAACAGGAAATGAAAAAGTTATCAGTTACAGGCTGCACATACATGTATTACAGAAATCCATACTGAACTCTTGTAGGATTAGACAGACTGACCAACAAATAAGCCCAGGTGAGAGGTGGGGTGGGGCTCCCATATCAAAATGATGGTGGTGCTAGTTATACCCCTTAGGGTGTTCAGCCTTAAAAGGTTCCACAGCAGGAGCATTAATTTTTTTTGTAGAACCTTTTAGGGTATTGAGCCGGAAAAAGTCAGTGTCAATTGATGTGTTGCTTTGGAATTGGTACTTCTGAAAAAAATGTCAAACCATGCCCACAAAACAGGCTCTTGGTACCTCTGGTGTTTGTTTTAGTTTACAACAAGCAGCCTCGTCCTTTTAATAAGGCAGCCCCCCCCCCCCCCAGTCAAATAGGCTGACCGACTGACCAAAAGTATTTAAACTAAGTTTATTGTTGTACTCTCACAAGTCCCATTCTCAACCCCAGCTCCAAGAATCACAACCTCTGATAGGGTCCAATTTTTAAGTCAGCAATTCACAAACCTTGGGTCACTCAGTATGAACTCAGAGTTCTTCTGTTTAAATCTCATTGGCTGACAATCAAAAAGAGCTTTTAGTAGACCTGCTAAGAGACCATGATTCTCAGTGGCATTTCTACAAATCAGGGGCAGGGCAGAATTTTTCCATGGGAGGGGGGTGGCTAGTACCGTGGAGTTTCAGAATCAATGGGGAATGTCCCCAAAATGTTGCAAATGACTGAAATGAGAACTGGAACCTAAATGAACACTGGTGAACCAGAAATATTTGTAACAGATTAACTATAGGAGACTGGACACAAATGTGGCCAAGCAGAATCTCAGGGGGAAAATATTCGAACATGTTGTTGTCAGCTGACTTTGAGACAACATGATGTGTTGTATTTCTCTGCAGTTTCTCTAGAACTTCAAGTCGAGTTGCTGTACGATGACGATGAAATGGCAGATTTTCCAGTAACATATCGCAATGTAATTACATTGAGGCACCTATCCAGAGTGTTTGCTTTTACTCCCGCCATAATATTCAGAATCTTTTTTCATTTTTTTTTTCCTTCGCTTTCTGATTAGGGGAAAAAGAACATTGCCAATATCAAGCCATCTTGACCGAACAATTAAAGGATTTATAATATGGCTTTTGGAAAATTTTTCTTGTGGGACACAGTGGGTAGTCCCAAGCGGTCATGACAGCACCAACCTCGCCCACTCCAGTAGCCAATCACAGTGCAGGATTTGGTTCACCTTGCCTTTTCACCAAGCTAGCCATATAATAAATAGACTTATTTCACAGTCTACCTTATTGTGACCTTGAGTCAACTGGGCATTATACACATCACCAGAGTAGGGACGACCAAGAGCTATTTTAGTTTGTAGTGAAACACAATCCTTCTGTATCATCGAAACACCTGCAGCTTCCAACTCCTCCTTATAGTTATTTTTCTGGATCTCCTAAAAAGCGAGTTTGACAGATGTTATTAATATAAACTGTCAGCGATGAAAACACCAGGGAAATGGACTATCAGTATAGTAATGGTCTGTTGCGATCATCTGGGTGAGGTTAGTACCAAAAAGATTTGCTGTAGTTATTGACTGACATTTTGACAACCTGAGAGTCACAGCTGAAGATGTCTAGATCTGACTCTGGTTGAGACTGTCACAACATCATTCACCAGTTCTTTTCAGAACCACCTTCACCTGAACGAACACTAGACAATTGCATTTTTCAACAGAAATATTTCATACTTTTGCTCTGCCTCTTTGTCATGCTATCAAGACCAAAACATGTGTTTACTAGAAGTAAACACGTGTTGTATCTCTGAGTTTGGAAAAGTCAGGACAAGTTTTGTTTGCTATCTCCAAGTTGTCTGTGTAATCCAAATCCATAAACCTGAGGTTGCACTGTTGTTGAATGCCTGCTTGCACAAACTGATCATAGTAAGTTATTCAAATTTACAACAGTTAGTGACTTACAAGGAGTTCTGGCAAGTCCTCATATTTCACAGTCTTTGAATCTGCGATCATATTTTGAATGCTTTTCAAATCTTCATCAAATGATGGAGATTGTACCCAGCTTGGCAGCTTTTTCTTCACATGGTCCATGTTTGTCAAAAGTTGTTGCTCTAGATCTGTGACACTTTTCACACCGGCAGCATAGCACAAGGGGTTGAACAACCTGATGATCCTCCATTTGAACATTAACAGGTAGAGTTTGTCATAGCCATTGAGCTGCTTTTGAAACAAAAACAAAAATAGTTCATATTATAGATACAAATAGCCATCTTCTGCAGATTTTAAGTCAAACCCAGTCGACGTTTTTGCTAATATATAAAGGACTCATTTTTTTCATGCTTCCACTCGTGGTTATACATACATACATACATAAACTTTGCTTTAGTCTCGAATTTACAGAGTAGCACCCAGATGCTAATATTTTCGAGCTAACTACATTAATAGCTAATCACAATAAACAAGTTTCTTCAATGTGTTTTTGCATTTGCATATCCTGGTTGCTAACTGAGAGAGATGTCTGAATCAATACAGCCACAGATCAAATGCCATTTCGTGGCATCACCTGGCCACCAAAAAACTGATTATTGATTTAACTGGTCTTTGTTGGTGTTGCCAGTCAGACTGTCTGGAAGAAAAATTCTGGCTTGCTTCTACTCAAAATGACAAGTTCAAGGGTTGATGACAGTAAAGATCAACAATGGATGCCCCTGAATAAATGTTGATTTTAAATAAATAAATAAAGATATCGTTCAGGTGCTGATCACTGCTGGAGCCAATATAGTACTCTATAATGAAGGAGCTGTTATAACAAATTACGTTGATAGACTACTCAGATCTTGAGTACATATGGAGTTTAATACAGGTCTGTTTCGTAGGCTTGCATAAACCTAGCCCACCCATCAGTTAGTTTCCATATACACTGAAGCCAACACATCAACAATATGCTCGCGCAAGATGCAATAAACTGTTACAACAGGCTGTCACAATACATCATAATAGACCGTTACAATCAATCACTGCATGTTCGAAAATTCTTCTTAAATTTTGAAATTTATGTGTGAGCTTGAACATGTCAATGTTTCAAGTGCCAGCATGCACGCGCTGGGAAAACGAAATGTGGTTAGTCAACCATATCTAGAATGAACTTTCGTTGGTGCCAGCATGTGGAAATCAGCTCGTTTTGTTTGTTTAGTGTTGCCAGTTCCAGTTTGGTAATGATGAAGTGCTTCTCCATCGTGCATAGGTTGCATCGTTTTGTCAGATTCGGGTAGGGCTTCGCCTTGGCAAGGATCTTCCATTTGATGGTGAAGTGTTGTTGTTTGCTTTTGAGCTGCCAGATGTGTTTGCTAAGTTCTGGGTCGTAGACATTTGCAAGAACGACACAGAACTTAGCAAACACATCTGGCAACTCAAAAGCAAACAACAACACTTCACCATCAAATGGAAGATCCTTGCCAAGGCGAAGCCCTACTCAAATCTGATGAAACGATGCAACCTATGCACGACGGAGAAGCACTTCATCTTCACCAAACCGGAACTGGCAACACTAAACAAACAAAACAAGCTGATTCCACATGCCAGCACCGAAGAAAGTTCATTCTAAGATATGGTTGACTAACCGCATTTTGTTTTCCCAGCGCGTGCATGCTAGCACTTGAAACATTGACATGTTCAAAGCTCGCACATAAATTTCAAAATTTAAGAAGAATTTTCGAACATGCAACAATTTGATTGTAGCAGTCTATTATGATGTTTTGTAATGGTTTATCATGTCTTGCGTGAGCATATTGTTGATGTGTTTCTTAGTAGACTTCAGTGTATATGGAAACTAACTGATGAGTGGGCTAGCTTTATGCTAGCCTACGAAACAGACCTGTATTAAACTCCATATGTACTCAAGATCTGAGTAGTCTATCAATGTAATTTGTAAATAAATATATATATATATACAAACACCATCGCTATTTTTTTTTCATCTTTATCTTCCCAACAGTCTTTTGACACTCCCACAGAATACCAAGATGTGATACCTCGGGGATCAAAGAAATGAAAGAGGCAAATAGCAAAAGGGAACTGAACATTTCAAACATCAAGGGCTGTATTAAGTTACAAGGATTAACTGTGATTATATATGTTCCAATCAATGACAGTTTCCTGACTAAAGAGTTTAAAAAACGACCATAATACTTAACACCTTAATACCGTATGCTAAAAACAATGGTAAAAATAAAACTTAAATTAAGACAAAGCTCTTGCACAGCGGGCAAGATGGATCTAATCTTGTGCTGTGATCAGCAACCTGAGACACTAAGGTTGGTAACGCTACCTGACAAATAGGGGCGTCTGACATATAGGGGCGCTATATCAAACTACCAAAAGTTTATCATTACCTCTGCATGGTTAATGTGTCACACTACCAATAAATGGTTTGTGTTAAAATGACAGCTTTTGACTTCTAGCCAGTAGCGACTATTAGAGGAAGGAAAAGACTAATAATAAATCGGTTCGCTGAGCTGAGGTTCGAAGAAATTATGGAGGTGTCAAGAAATCTAGATTCACTAGATCCACAAATTTTCTAAGTTTCAGTATGAATAATTCGGAGCATTTCTCAGGATTTCGTAATTCTTAAGAGATTGATAAATGGCTGAAGTCTCCTACATGTATTATGACTCAAGTTCAGTAAACTTTAATTTGAATGGGGTGATCTGTTTCTGAAATTGTCACAGAATTGATGCAAACAACTTAAGCCACCCGCGGATCTGGGCTGTTAGGTTTTGGTGAATTCATAAATGCTTCATGTTTTCAAAATTGATTAATCTATCGCGTAGTCTCTTTCGCAGCCGTTATTGCGAAGGAATCTACATCGTATCTATCACGGGAAAAATACATTACTGATCGTTTTCAATGTCACGCAATAAAAAAATAAATACAACACCATACAATACTAGAGGATTAAGTCAAGAAATAGATAAAGAAGATCATTATTTTTCTTAGCGTTAGGTCTTTGCGTTTTCCCAAACTTAAGACATTCGTATAACTGTTTCGCACGAGTTTACGGAGCCCAAATTTATGGAAACACCATGTTGGATTACAGTTCGTGGTCAACCAATATGGTGGCCGGAAATATTCTGGAGCTTATTTGCGCTATCTAGGCTACTGATTATCTGTATTGAAAAAACGAGCATTTACAATTCAGCACTTTTCCTAATGCTCTAACTTCTAAAAAGGCTAAAAAAACTTGAGATAGTTATATATTTTTCTACAAACGCAATCACAGCTCCGTGTCACGCTCCACTGCCATCAAAATACGCTGGTTGAATTGTAAACAGATATAAATTAACCGTCTCTTATGCCTGGCTCTCAAGTTTTGTTTTACGTACGCGTATTTAGCGAGGTAAGATTGGAGATATTAATAATTCCCATTTACAGCAAACAGCATATATTAATGTTTTGGACTTTCTCTTGTATACTTCACGCACCTGACATATAGGGGCATATGACATATAGGGGCATCTGACATATACGGGCATCTGACATATAGGGGCATCTGACAAATAGGTGCATCTGACATATAGGGGCACATGACATATAGGGGCATCTGACATATAGGGGCATCTGGCATATAGGGGTATCTAACAAATAGGGACATCTGACATATAGGGGCGTCTGACATATAGGGGCATCTGACAAATAGGGGCATCTGACAAATAGGAGTGTGAGATATTAGGGATGTCGGTTTTTAAGAGTTGATCAGACATCATAGTTTTTTTCTACAAATATATTGTTGCCATTCATTATCTTTTGAAAGTGGACACTCTCATAAGCGGACAGCTCTAGTTACTACCGCCGTCACAAAACCCTGTTTGAACACCCATACAAACTCTGTATTGAGTAATTCCCGCCAACAGAAGCTTTATGTGAAAATTCTCTCATTTATATCTCGCACGCCTTCCAGCTACTGTACTTAGCTTGTGCTCACCCATATTACATTTGAAACTGAGACAATTTCTGATCTTTTACTTTGTGTGAAAAAGTTTCTCATTTCAATCATTCGCCCTCTCTAAACTGTACTTAGCTTGTTTTTCCCATCAAAACGGGGCCAGTTTATGTTTGAAAGACAATTACGGACTTTTTACTTTGTGTGAAAGTGTCTCTCATTTCAATCATTTGCCCTCTACATAATGTACTTAGCTAGCACTTCCCCATGAAAACGGGGCCCATTTACATTTGAAAGATAATTACGGACTTTTTACTTTGTGGAAGAGTCTCATTTCAATTATTCGCCCTATATAAGCTGTACTTAGCTAGTGCCCCCCGTGAAAACGGGGCCCATTTTCATTTGAAAGACAAGTACCGTACGGATATTTTACTTTGTGTTAAAAAGTCCCTCATTTCAATCATTGGCCCTCAATAAACTGTACTTAGCTAGTTTTTCCCATCAAAACGGGGCCCATTTACATTTGAAAGACAACTACGGATTTTTTTACTTTTTGTGAAAAAGTCGCTCATTTCAATCATTCGCCCTCTACATACTGTACTTTGTTAAAAACGGGGCTCATTTACATTTAAAAGATAAGTACGGATTTTTTACTTTGTGTGAAAAAGTCTCTCATTTCAATCATTCGCCCTCTATAAACAGTACTTAGCTAGCGCTTCCTCATGAAAACGGGGACCATTTACATTTGAAAGACAACTACGGATTTTTTTACTTTTTGTGAAAACATCGCTCATTTCAATCATTCGCCCTCTACATACTGTATTTAGTTAGTGCTCGCCCATGAAAACGGGGCCCATTTACATTTGAAAGACAATTACGGATTGTTTACTTTGTGTGAAAAAGTCTCTCATTTCAATCATTCGCCCTCTATTTTATGTACTTAGCTAGCGCTTCCTCATGAAAATGGGGCCCATTTTCATTTGAAAGAAAACTACGGATTTTTTTTAATTTTTGGGAAAAAGTCGCTCATTTGAATCATTTGCCCTGTACATACTGTACTTAGTTAGCGCTCCCACATCAAATCGGGGCCCATTTTCATTTGGAAGACAAGTAATGATTTTTTACTGTGTGAAAAAATCTCTCATTTTAATCATTCGCCCTCTACATAATGTCCTTACCCGGCGTTCCCACATTAAATCGGGGTCCATTTTCATTTGGTCTCTCATTTCAATCTTTCGCCCTCTATATGCTATACTTAGCTAGTATGTCCTTGATAAACAATACTTGTTGCTGGACATAAGTGTAAACAAATCCAGTGTTCATTTGTTGTGAACATCATAAATAAATCATGTGGTGACTGACTTCACAAGTAGTTGATGTCTTTTTGCAGCTGACAAAAATAAGGCAAGTTATCACCCCTGAAATCCCCACAGCATTTCGTCTTCTGTAATTCGTTCGTTCATTGTTGTGTTCATTCATTCTTGGACTTATCATATAACTAAGAAAATCCTACTTTACTAAGTTTGGCGGAGAGGCGGCCAATTTTGCATTCATTCTTTATTCGTAATGCACTGCAAATTGATGCAGGCAGTTTCGTGATTTTCAAAGTGACATAATAAATGAGTAACCATACGAAAGTGGGTGGGATCAAGGATTTACTCCACTGTTGATTTACACTGGCAGTGTAAATCCTTAATACTTATTATTGCACTCGGATTTATATGAATACCTATACTATATTGCATCGTAAGAAGGACCATTTGAAGGTTTTAAAACATATGATCCACACCAACTACAATGATCCCTTCTACGGAACATAAATCAACTATCAATGGAATTCCCTGCTTTTATTGCTGTATAGTTTAATAGTGATCATAGCTATATTTGAAACAGCTGTAATAGAAGCAAAAAGGTGTAAAAAGGCCTGCCTTGGAATGGCAACAGCTCGCATTTATAAAGAGAATTTTGGATGTGCTATTGACCCTTAAATCCGATACCCCTATATGTCAAACACCCCCATATGTCAGATGCCCCCATCTGTCAGATGGCCCTATATGTCAGACGCCCATATATGTCGGACTCCCCTATATGTCGGACTCCCCTATTTGTCAGATGCCCCTATTTGTCAGATGCCCCTATATGTCAGATGCCCCTATTTGTCAGATGCCCCTATTTGTCAGATGCCCCTATATGCCAGATGCCCCTATTTGTCAGATGCCCCTATTTGTCAGATGCCCCTATTTGTCAGACGCCCCTATTTGTCAGATGCCCCTATTTGTCAGATGCCCAGACACTCCTATATGCCAGATGCCCCTATATGTCAGATGCACCTATTTGTAAGATGCCCCTATTTGTAAGATGCCCCTATATGTCAGATGTACCTATTTGTCAGATGCCCCTATTTGTCAGATGCCCCTATATGTCAGATTCCCCTATTTGTCAGATGCCCCTATATGCCAGACACTCCTATATGCCAGATGCCCCTATATGTCAGATGCACCTATTTGTAAGATGCCCCTATTTGTAAGATGCCCCTATATGTCAGATGTACCTATTTGTCAGATGCCCCTATTTGTCAGATGCCCCTATATGTCAGATTCCCCTATTTGTCAGATGCCCCTATATGCCAGACACTCCTATATGCCAGATGCCCCTATATGTCAGATGCACCTATTTGTAAGATGCCCCTATTTGTAAGATGCCCCTATATGTCAGATGTACCTATTTGTCAGATGCCCTTATTTGTCAGATGCCCCTATATGTCGGAGTATACAAGAGAAATACCAAAACATTAACATATGCTGTTTGCGATAAATGGGAATTATTAATGTCTCGAATCTTACCTCTCTAAATACGTGTACGTAGACAAAACTTGAGAGTCAGGCATAAGAGACGGTAAATTTATATCTGTTTACAATTTAACCAGCGTATTTTGATGGAAGTGGAGCATGACATGGAGCTACGATCACGTTTGTAGAAAAATATATAACTATCTCAAGTTTTTTTAGCCTTTTTAGAAGTTAGAGCATTAGGAAAAGTGCTTAATTGCAAGTGCTCGTTTTTTCAATACAGATAATCAGTAGCCTAGATAGCGAAAATAAGCTCCGTACTGTGGGCTCCATAAATTTCTGCGAAAAATTTATAGGAATGTCTTAAGTTTGGGAAAACGCAAAGACCTAACCCTAGGAAAAACAATGATCTTCTTTACCTATTTCTTAACTTTATCCACTAGTACTGTATGGTGTTGTATTTATTTTTTTATTGCGTGACATTGAAAACGATCTATTGTATTTTTCCTGTGATAGATACGATGTAGATTCCTTCACAACAACGGCTGCGAAAGAGACTACGCGATAGATTTATCAATTTTGAAAACATGAAGCATTCATGTATTCACCAAAACGCGTGGCTTAAGTTGTTTGTAACAATTCTGTGACAATTTCAGAAACAGATCACCCCATTCAAATTACAGTTTACTGAACTTGAGTCGCAATACATGTAGGAGACTCCGGCCATTTATGACTCTCTTAAGAATTATGAAATCTTGAAAATTATTCCAAATTTACAAAATTTAGGACTTAAAAAATATTGAAAAAGAAAGCATTCGTTGTAGTGGATCTAGATGGTTCTTTCTTCAGTGGATCTAGGTGGATCTTTCTCAACACCTTCATTCTTTGAGCCTCAACACAGCGAACCAATTCATTAGTAGTCATTTCCTTCCCCTAGAGGTCAAAAGCTGTCGTTTTAACCCTTTTTTATAAGTCCAAAGCTGTCATTTTAAACCTTTTATTAGTAGTGCGACACATTAACCATGCAGAGGTAATGATAAACTTTTGGTATTTTGGTATAGCGCCCCTATATGTCAGACGCCCCTATTTGTCAGGTAGCGTTACCAATGGGATGTGTCGAAAACGAAGACCCAAAAACGAAGACCGAAGACCTAAGACCCTGTGGTCTAAAACAAAGACCCACCGGTCTAAAACGAAGACCCACCGGTCTAAAACGAAGACCCACCGCTCTAAAACGAAGACCCACTGGTCTAAAACGAAGACCCACTGGTCTAAAACGAAGACCCTGTGGTCTAAAATGAAGACCCACTGGTCTAAAACGAAGACCCACTGGTCTAAAACGAAGACCCACCAGTCTAAAACGAAGACCCACCGGTCTAAAACAAAGACCAACTGGTCTAAAACGAAGACCCACCGGTCTAAAACCTTTTTTTCTTCAAGAAAGACTATACACTAGGCTATATTGCTTTCGTTTTGTAGCGCATAAATTAAAATGTCATCTGAGCACGCGGCAAACTTGACAGTTGCTTTGTCTCAGTCGGTACAATGTGTCAAATTGTGTAACGCAATGAAATTCCAACAGTATAGAAATATACGTTTTAGTGACGATTTTAGTATAATTTGTCGTCACCAATATTCTATTTTTCAAATGCATATGAGCAAATTATGATGAGGTGACTTAATTACTTTGCTTTACTATACTTATCATATAAAGGCGCAAAGGTCTCACTGTGCGTGACTCGCAAATTTATTCACCACGTGCTACAAGAATTTGATTTTCCCAGGAAAATTACGTTATCACTCTCACATTCATCCCTCACTTCTGTAGCGCATAAATTAAATGTCCTCTGAGCACACGACAAACTTGACAGTTACTTTATCTCAGCTGGTACAACACGTGTCAAATTTTGTAACGCAATTAAATTTCAACAGTATAGAAACATACGTTTCAAAATTAAGAGCCTGTTTTGTAAAAAGTCAAAGTAATAAGATTTTTTGTTTGTATGATGAGACTAAAATGACATTTTCAAGTTTGGTGTATGACACTTTTGACATATACCAAAATCGCAACAGTTCTGTAACTGTTGTTCGTTTTTACACTTGGCCAATATATCATCAATTACAAATATTGGTGACGAAATAAAATCGTCACTAAAACGTATATTTTTTTTCTGTTGGAATTTAATTGCGTTACACAATTTGACACGTTGTACCGATTGAGATAAATTATCGATCAAGTTTGTCGCACGCTCAGATGACATTTTAATTTATGAGCTACAAAAATGAGAGCAATTTAGCCTACAATCTTCGACAGAATAAAAAGGAACAATTAACCCCCTTTCCCCCCAAAGCAATGATGAGGGCGCGAAGGATCAAAAACGTGCCATTTTGGCATCATTGAAATGGAGGGGGGGGGAGGGGGAGGGGTGGTTCAGGTGTTCCATTTACTATTTTGTCCAAGATTGTAGTGTATAGTATTTCCCTGAAGAATGTGAGAGTGATAACGTAATTTTCCTGGGAAAATCAAATTCTTGTAGCACGTGGTGAATAAATTTGCGAGTCACGCACAGTGGGACCTTTGCGCCTTTATATGATAAGTACAGTAAAGCAAAGTAATTAAGTCACCTCATCATAATTTGCTCATATGCATTTGAAAAATAGAATATTGGTGACGACAAATTATACTAAAATCGTCACTAAAATGTATATTTCTATACTGTTGGAATTTCATTGCGTTACACAATTTGACATGTTGTACCAAATGAGATAAAGCAACTGTCAAGTTTGCCGCGCGCTCAGATGACATTTTAATTTATGCGCTACAAAAACGAAAGAAATTTAGCCTAGTGTATAGTCTTTCCTGAAGAACAAAAAGGTTTTAGACCGGTGGGTCTTCGTTTTAGACCGGTAGGTCTTCGTTTTAGACCACAGGGTCTTCGTTTTAGACCACAGGGTCTTCGTTTTAGACCACAGGGTCTTCGTTTTAGACCACAGGGTCTTCGTTTTAGACCAGTGGGTCTTCGTTTTAGACCACAGGGTCTTCGTTTTAGACCAGTGGGTCTTCGTTTTAGACCGGTGGGTCTTCGTTTTAGACCGGTGGATCTTCGTTTTAGACCGGTGGGTCTTCGTTTTAGACCACAGGGTCTTCGTTTTCGAAACATCCGTTACCAACGCCGTTCACCTGAGAGGACAAGATAGGACTATCTTGCCCTATCAGAATCTCAGGATCGCGTACAAAAATCTTGCCAGAAAATCACACGATAAATCTACAAGTATGCCATACAATAAATCTATATAAAATCCTCCATTGGCCAAGCTTAATGAAGATGGCTGGATCTCAGCCTCGATCTTTTAGTATGTTGAATGGCCCCGACTGTTTCTCGGGCCAATATCCAACCATCTTGCATTGACCTCTCGCTTCTATAACACATAGATATAATCTTACGCTTATACGACTACATTTGTTTTCAAGCAAGAAAACCTACCTCGTTTACGGAGCTGGGATCCATGAGGAAGTCTGTGATTGCTATTAGCAGACTTCCTCCCTTCTCTAGAGTTAATTACCGCAGATTACCGATATTGGTGTCGATAGACGCGCGTCCGTCTAGCTTGTGGTCAAATATTTCTACATTGATATTTTGATACGAACCTACGGAAGCGACTCAAATTGTGTGTTGTTTGCATACTACCGTGGTTAAAGGTTTAATCCACAGCTTAGCGACTCACTCGGAAGCAATTAACACCTTGTATTTCTAAATAAACGAGATATCGCAAATCGATTCACTGGAAAACTAAATAACCACGTCCTTCAAACTTCGAAGCTTCGCGTGTTCACGTCATGTAAGACCCTTTCATCTGTCTTCCATCTTATTCCATATGACATACTTCGACATAATCTGGTTCCCAGTTTTCATGTGAAAGGCCAAATTACCCAGAAGACATAGAAAGCTAGAGGCTTCTCTTCCATTATGGCGGAACTTCTGCTTGACCCGGCCATTCGTTTATGGGTTATTTTACCCATTGTAATCATCACGTTTCTTGTTGGAATAATCAGACATTATCTTTCCATGCTTTTACAGTCTAAAAAGGAATTAGATCTTTCACAGGTCTCAGATAGGTGAGTGTTTTTTACGAATCTTTAGAAACAAGAAACTGCTTGAGCTTTTCAAGTGAAAAGCTAGCTAAAGCAAATTACCTTACTTTGTAAAATAAACAGTAGTTTTGCCCATTTTCAATCTAGCATCTTGTTCTTGATAATTCTTTCCTTTAGTTTCAACTCTATTCAGAAGGTTGTTGACCTTAAGTTTGCCCAGAAACTAATTATTTCAATAATAATATTTGATTTGATTTACAGTCAAGCTTTGATGAGGAGCAGAAGTCTTAGAGAAAATGCAAAATATATTCCTAGAGAGGTAATTAGCTTGCGAGGTTTCAATACAATCTACTGATGCTTGTTTTTTTTTTGTTTTTTTTTGAGTTTTCTAACTTGACAAAGTTGTGTCTTTAATCCCAACCTAGGCTTTTGAGGCAAGGCGACATTTTTTCAATGATGAAGAACAGGGCTATTTTAAAACACAGGACAAAAAAGGACCAGTCAAAAATCCTATATCAGGTTTGTCATTTACACAAAACAGTTTAAAGTGCACAGAGTATTATTTGATATGTCCTCTGATGAAACCTTAACAATAGAAATCTTCATGTAGGAGATTGCCGACTTTCCCTCTTTTCAAACCCACAAAACATAGTAAGTTTGCATAATGAAACTAGACGGAAAGCTGTTGAAACAAAGTGAACATTGCAAATATTTAGGTGTATATATGGACAGTTGCCTAACCTGGAATAAGCACATTACGTATATTGCATCCAGAGTTTATCCTAAACTCAAAATGTTAAACAGGATCACGCCCTTTCTTAGCCAAAGAGTTCTACTGAACATTTATAAACAAACTATATTACCCATTCTAGATTACGGGTGTATCATATGGGGTGTTTGTGGAAAAAGTAATTCATGACGATTAGAGAGATTACGGAATCAGGCCATGCGTATTATTCTTGCTGCGAATTGCGGAACGTGCTCACAGGATATGCGTAACAGGCTATTACTGCTATCCTTAGATAGTAGACGGCGGTTTTTGAAGCTACAGTTAGCGTTTAAGATCGTACACAATGTTCACTGTCCGCACCAGTTAGAGGGATATCTTGTTAAGGGTTCTGATCTGCATGGAAGAATACTTAAAGACTCAACCTTTTTAAACGTCACACCATCTAAAACGAAAATGGGTCAGTCTACTTTCAAGTGTGACGCTGCACGAGAATGGAATGGATTACCAAGAGAGATCAGAGAATTAAACACTCTTTCTAAGTCTAAAACACATATTTTTAAGCATTTTATGGATCAAGACCGTATCAATCATGTATGTACCGTAAATTAGGTTCAATTTTTTTGCTTGTCTGTTTGTTGTTGTTGCTCTTCTTTTTAAATGCTTGTTTTTATATAATCTCCACAATGGTTGTAATTTTTAATGTAAACGTTTACTATATATATCTTCTTGTTTTTTTTTTTTTTTAAGTACAGTTTCATGAATAGCTGTATTTTATATGTAAATGCTGATCGCCAGTTAATACCAGTGATCCAGTGATCACTGATTGGCCTTTCAGGTTAAATAAAGTCTTTTATTTATTTTGTTTATAATTAAGGTACCAGTGTACCCCAAAATTGGCAATTTTTCAGCAAGGTTGTTTTTTGCTTTTTCAGGTATATCTAATTGCTATTATTCATTTAAAAAAATTCTACAAAAAAAGATTGAT
The DNA here is from genome assembly GCF_042242905.1 of Orbicella faveolata. Classification (NCBI taxonomy): domain Eukaryota; kingdom Metazoa; phylum Cnidaria; class Anthozoa; order Scleractinia; family Merulinidae; genus Orbicella; species Orbicella faveolata. The sequence goes on along the minus strand of NW_028301564.1, from coordinate 25,191,007 downwards.
TCTAAGCAAAGTTATAAACAAAAAACGTTTCTTTGCATTCATTACCTCTAATTGATAAATGTCAACAGGTTGTCGCAAGAAGTAAATTTGCATTAAAAAGTCACGTGACAGATGGTGGCATAGTATGATTATCAAATGTTTGTGTTTGGTAGTTGACGAGCTGTTCTGAGTTTTCATGTCAATTTAAGCTTTAAATTATGTCGTTGAAGAAATGCAAAAGTTCATGTCCCTTTGCAAATGTGAAGAAAGCACCACAAAGGAAAAAGCCTAGGGGGAAAGGTTTCGGAAACATTTGATCAGAATCAAGCTGATGTATTTCCTGGCTAGCTACAAAGATTCCTGCATCGAGCAGGAGAAGTTGCTTGCACTGGATGAGAAAGACATTTGACATACTCTAAACAGAACATTACTTCCTTGGCACTTTCTCCATTCGAAGCTGTTACAACGGTAACATCACATCTCAGGATTTCGGTATCAGAAGACTTTTTGGGAAAGTGAAACACTTAGCTATACTATGTATCAACTTTTATATGAAAAGGTAAATTAATCACTGTAGCAGTTTTTGAAACTGATTTTTCATTCATTAGCCCCCTGTCAGGGTGGTTAAAATGTCAGCTTATCATTTTGTAAGAATGGTTAATTTACCTTTATGAACTTCAAGTTGACAAATAGCTAGAAGTGTTTTACTTGCCTTCACAGACAGTAACATTACTCAGAGCCTCTTCATACCAGTGACACAAACCCAAATAAGCTGTGGCTCTGTGGGTTGCCTTGGTACAAGAGTAGACTTGTTATTGTTTTAAATAAAGCACAAAAGAAATCAGACTTATTCTGAATGTTTATTGTTTATTGTTTTCTTGGATTTGTAGATCCAACAATGATGGTTGACATGGCAAAAGGAAACATCACTAATGTCTTGCCCATGATTCTCATTGGTGGCTGGATCAACTGGCATTACTCTGGATTTATTACAAGTAAGGTAGCACTTGTGTACACATTAAGAATCAGGAAATTGGTTTAAAGTGCACAAGAATCTGAGATTCTGAATTGGAGTGCAAGGTCTCTAACCAACTACTTGGTCATCATGGCAGCCAACAGTTGAATACAAGTCACCATTGTTTGCAAATGCGTTGACCAATGGTTGGCCTCCTTTTGACTATGGTCTGTGCTATTTTCCACTGACTTGTTGGCCAGCATTAGTAAACCATTTGGCTGAAGCATTGGCTAGTGTTTTGGTGTTGAGAGAAAGCTTGACAAGAGATGGCAAAGTGTTGGTACAGGAGAGTCTCATAAATGAGAAAGGACTAGAGCTGAATGTCTATGTTACTGTGGCATCTGTGTTATAAAAGTAGAGCTTTTATGACCACTGGGTTTCCTGTACTATATCTAGGTCTCTGTATTATGGAGGTGTTTGCAAGGATAAATTTGAACTGTGGTGTAATCCACATGTGTGGTTTGCTTGGGATACACTTGTGCTTAAAATGATTAATGTTTCTTGAAAAACAAGCTATACAACAGTATTCCTGACCATTCAATTTTGTTTGTGACTTATATCTTAAACTGTTTAGTTTCTCTGACATTACTTCACTTACATTTGCCTTTGCTTCACTTCACAGCTAAAGTTCCATTCCCACTGACACTGCGTTTTAAAGCCATGTTGCAGCGTGGAATTGATTTGACCACCTTGGATGCATCATGGTAAACTATGTACATATAGAACATTATCATTTGTAACTTTTCCATACAGACATTTGCACCCAAACTTATAGACAGATGCATACAGTAGATCTTTAGATAACAAAAATCACTTGTAAGCAGCAACAATGCAATGCACTAAGAAAGTTTTGATGTTCAGGGCTTGAGCTGTATTTAACTTGTGACTTAGTTTTTCCGCAAGGGGTAGTCAAAATAAATAAACAAAGTAAATCACAAAATTTAGAGAGAAAGCCACATCAGCCTTAACTGGTTTTCATGCAGGTCCTCTATCCTGGTTGAATTAGAATTTGGAGATGTTGGTTTTTGTGGAGGGAGGAAAACCGGAGAACCCAAAGAAAAACCCTAGGAGCGAGGCAAGAACCAACAACAAACTCAACCCACATATGGCACCGTGCTGGAATCGAACCCAGGCAATATCGGTGGGAGGCAAGCACTCTCACCACTGCACCATCCCTGCTCCCTTAACAACAATCAGGGTGGATCAGCTGGCAAGATCAAGTCTTAAATAACAATCAGAATGATTGGCTTGAACGTTTGTCATTGCAGTACCATTCCACTACTAGGCATACACCAGGAAATACTATCTTGATGTAGCACCAAATTATCAAACCAAATGTTCATCTCCATGCATGGCTATCACTAAGGGGACAAGAGTTATTATTCAGGACCGAGAGTGAAGAAGTTATGGCTGTTTCTTGTTTTCCAGGGTTAGTTCGGTGTCTTGGTATTTCATCAACGTGTTTGGTCTCAGGAGCATGTATGCACTTGTTCTGGGTCAAGATAATGGTTTGTGCTTCTTTTATTTCTGTCCAGTAATTTTACAGTTTATCTCACTTACTGTTTGTTCAACTTATGGACTTTCTGACTTCTGAAATTCTGCCTGGTATACTGACGTATATGCAGACAGATTGACAGACAGATTAACTGGCCAACTGACTGACGAAGGACCTGTCTGTCTGTCTGTCTGTCCATCTGTGACTGAACCATAACCATTCTTGGCCTAATCTATAATGTAATCCTCTTGTGTTTTTCCTGTAAAACTGACATTCCCTATTACACAACATTTGAGACTGTCAGTTATGTAGACTATGTCAGTAATAAAAATTCAAAATTGTGTTTCACACTGACCCTGTCAACTTCAAGACAATGTGTATATGTCATTAGACTACAACGAGTGACAAAAGCAGTTGAGACACTTCTAGAAAATGAGCCTTTGCGATATGTAACTCCTTATTATATTTTAAAAGCATCTACTAGGAGGTAATTCTCTGATACCCCTGGTCTCCCAATTTAATATTGTGTAGCTGCTGTGGTCTGCACAGTCTTAGAAGTAGAAAAATCAACATTGTTTGAGGTGAGGGGGGGGGGGGGGGTGGGGATTGTTTCCAAGGGGCTCAAAATTGAATTTTACTCTAAGTGTCGCAACAGTTTTGTCACTCATGGCATGTCCATTTTATATCTACCACACTGCCCAAGTTTGAATTATCCTTTTGTTTCTCTTTATGGACTGTTTTTATTTATTTATTTATTTTTTATTTATTTATTTATTTACTTATTTATTTATTTATTTATTTATTTATTTATTTTGCAATTATTAGCTGCAGACCAGACCCGTGTGATGCAAGAACAGATGCAGATGCAAATGCAGATGCCACAAGATCCAAGCAAGGCATTCAAGGTAGAAAATAGCCACTAATTCCAAAAAATTAATGATATGGATCATGCTCTTTGAGTTCACATATCTTATTAAATGTCTTGGTGTGTAGTATCACTGTATATTTTTACAAGTTGTGCTGTATTTTGACGAGTCCATAGGGTGAGTCAAAATACAAACAATGAGTAAAAATATAAAGTGATACTACACACCAAAACATCTAATAAGAGATTTATTATCCAACTGCTGTAATCAATGAATTTATCAATGAAAGAGGGAGAGTGTGACAGTTTTGTGTTTGCGCCCTGACCTGTGTGGCAAACGGGTTTTCCACTGCACAAATAACTGTACAATATCACTGTATATTTGTACTGTTATTTGGACAGTATTTGCTATAGTTGGATAATAAAAAGGCATATTGTGTGAACTTAGAATACTGAGAATTTGAATATGGCCCATTGGACCAGCTCATCTTCCAAGTTCCTGTTGCAGTGCTAAGCTAATATATCCTAATATTTGATCACAGGCAGAATGGGAGGCTCTAGAGATTGTCACACACGAGTGGTCATTAGAGAATGTGGAGGATGAAATGATGGAAGAGTATTCACCCACAGACCTAACTGAGGAGATTGCCGAAGATAAATATGTTTAAAATGGACATTTGATTTACTGAGATCCTGGAAGACTCTTGAAGGCTCTTAAGAAAACTTGGGCAGACTCAAATCTGTTGAGGTTGCATGAGAGTTGAAGAGAGGGCATGCAGGTTTCAGGCCAAATGAACACAAGCGTTTGGACTCTTCTTTTTGTTTTCGTTAGTGCCCCAAACTTCCCATGCAGTTTCCTGAATGCAGAACAGTAACATCTTGTGGTTTTTTAACACAAATTTATCAACTATTTTGATTAATAATGAAGAAGGTTTCAAACAGGCAATGTGGGTTTCCAGAAAATATGCATACCTCTGTGTATTTTTCTGGTCCTCCTTTCTTCCAAATCCCTCCCTTTGGCTCTTGAAAGCCTCCTACCCCACAGAATTTCTGCTGACCTTCTTTGGAGTGGATATATTTTGCCGAACCACAAATTTAAAATAGTGATGTTACTTGCAAAAATTTGCAATATGTGTGCAAGCATTTATATCTACATATATTCATGTTGGTTCATTTGTTTTGTATAATTTTAACAGAGAATGGCACCTTTCCAAAGACGTGACCACTGCTAATAATATACAGTACTTACTGCTTATTTACGCCTAGTTAAAACATTGTTTTGTGAGTCTGCTGCTTGCAATAACTTTTTATTGGTTATAGGACTGTGTGCAATTCATGAAACCATTGTGTAAATAATATCAAAATCAGTTGAACTCAAACACAAGGTTTATTTGAAATTATTTTGAAAAAAAAATCTAAATTAGTTACTTGAATACTTTCTCTGGTAAAACTGCAATAGCCCACTTCCGAGTTGCCTGAAGCCCCTCTAGCAACGTAAGGCCTGGTGCACAACCATTCTCATTTTCATTTAAAAGGATGGGCACCAAGACTCACTTTGACAAAGAGGCTAAGGGTAATTCAGAAATGGGCTATTGAATAACAGGCAAACAGACAAGCAAGTTCCAACCAGGCCTTGAAACAGGAAGGAACCCCCCTTACAAGTCGAGTTCCCCACCCCTGAAATGTATAACACAAAGTCCTGTAACTGTTTAACTCTGGTATCTAAAGGACAGGATTGCTTTATTGTCATCATCATCATCATGATCATTCTTGTTGTTCATTTCCGCTATTTGAGAACTGGGCTGTAATCTATGCCAAGTTAGCCAAAATAAAAGAAATTCGTTTAAGTGTAGTGTCTTACTCCAGCTGAGGACCCATGGGTTGGATTTTATCTTTATTTACTGACCTGTAGTAAGGCCTATTTTCACGGGTGAATTTTGGTGCAATTTTGTCGTCATTTCCACTGCGATTTTTGTCGTTCTCTCACTGCAACTAGCCTTGCGGGTCTATGAAACGTGATAAAACGAACATAGGTTTTTGCACTCGAGAATGTGCGCACGATTTACGAACAAGGATGGAGTCGTTTTTGTCCTCAGTGCGAAACCCCCCGCGATATCAGGCTTAAAATTCGCAGAGGAAGTTTCGACAAAAATCGCCTCAGTAAACAGGCCCTATGTACTAGCCACAATTTTCAGAGCGTTTCCCCGTCCTCGCTGAAACGACTGAAAAGGCTGATTCGTTTTACCACAAAGACGGTAGCGTTTTCAAAAGGTTCCGTTCAGCCTCAAAAGGTCCAACAGCGGGCTCTTTCGGGGTACCTTTCGGGGTACCTTTTACGGTATAGACCTCTTCAGCTTGGGCGGTTTGTTTTCCCATTGCAGACCACGTGATGATACTCTTGAGAATTCTTACATTCAAATTTTTAAATAGTCGCATGTTTATAAATGGATAATTTTAAGATGGATAAAAGAAAAATTTTCTAGAGAATATCACCTGGTCTACAATAGGAAAACAAACCGCCCAAGCTAAAGTGGTCTATTGAGCCGAAAAATAGATGACGGGAGATAAAGTGTTGTTTTAGAATTGGTACCTCTAGCCTTGCATACGGCCGGCGAGCCTGGAATTTGAATTAACCAATCGAAATTCTGCATGCGGGGAATACTCTACTGAAATTATGTCAAATGCATTATACTTGAAGTCGAAAAAGGATTTTTTTTTTACTTCAAAAGCCATATCGAATTATCAAGAGTGAAAAATATGAGACATTTTGTGTATCCTACCTCGCCTGCGCTCGGCAACTCGTTCTTCGATCGCTGTCGCCAGGTAGGGTAATAGTTGTGCCCTTTTTCGACATTTTGAACAAAACGTGCTGTTTCTCGTCAAATTAAACCCAGAATTATTGAGTTGAATATTAGAAGAAGCCAAAGCAACTTGGAATTGTCTTTATTTTTTGTTTAATAGCCGTGAAGAAAAAGACTAGTATCTTGTCGTTAGGTAGGACAGCTAAGTTTTGACTACCGCTCGTACTGCGGGCGCAGCCACCGTATGCAAGGACGGGGTGGAAACCTGTCACTCGGTCAACACGGCAAGGCCGAAGTTTGAGATTTTCCAAGCTGATTGTAAAGCTTGGGGATTCTTCAGACTTCTTCTGTTCCAGGGATGATAAACTTTTTCATCATTTGGTACCATGACACGTTTCAGACGGGTGTTTCAACATCTGTGTGTATCACTCAATCCATAGTTAGTAGAGAGGACTACTAACTATGCTCAATCTTATACGAGGTGGCAGTCCCTGGAGCACTGTATACCCATGTCACCAGTAGGCTGTGCATCCTGTGTTATGGCCACGGAGATGGAGTCAGAAGTTTACTCAGGGTGTGGAGGCTGCTGATGGACATCTGAGGGCCCCTACGAATATGACAGCTCACAAAGATGGTGAATCTAGTCTGTCTTAAGCCTGGTTTTCATATCCCGCCGACCTACCTGCGACGTAGTCACCGGTTGCAACTGAAAATGTTCGGCGATCTGTTCCGGTGGGTCCCTGGCGCATCTGCGATGGATCGCCGACATACTCAAATTTACGTGAATTGGCGCAATTTTCAACCATTTCACCTGTAAATATGGATCGATTCGTCTTACTGGAGTACGTTGCGTCGGCAGATGATGTTCACATAAGCTATTTTCATCGCCGACAACCGCCGACAACCGCCGGTTTGCCTGCGAAGTTGAATTCAGCTCAACTTTGCAGGCAAGCCGGCGGTCAATGCCTGGAATAGATTATGATTCGGCGATAAATGTTCACATATGCCGTAACGGTGCCCCAGGCCGTGCCGGCGGGTATGTCGGCGGCATATGAGAACCAGGCTTTAGTGAAGGATAGCCTGCGAGCAGGCTCACGTTGGAGCACTTTCTTGGCACCTCTTCACCAGATTCCTTACCGCCGGATCACTTTGCTCTTCGCCGCTCGCGCGCGACTCAAACGTGAGACTGCTCGCACGCTAAGTGAAGGATCAAAGCAGAAAATTCCCATCCTTCCGGGGGTTAGAATCCCAACAGTACTATAACATCTTGGCAGATGTTATTCTCTGCACTGTAGCACAAGTTTTGTGCTTGGTAGATTTGTGTCATCCGAAGACATCCTTACGAAACTCAAATGGCTTCCCGTAAAGGAACAACGAGAATGGAACCTACTTAAGGCAACTCACAAAGCCCTTCACAACCCATATTGGCCAAGTTATCTGAAACTTAATGTATTTCAACACGAAAGATGCTTAAGATCTAGTAACAGCATTCAGTTAGAGAGATCTTTAATTAATAATACTCTACAGGACCAGACTGCAAGTTTATTTAACACGTTGCCCAGCAACGTGAGGTGCTGCCAAGACTATATTAAATTTTGTAAAGACACCAAAAACATTATTTTTAAGAGAGCTTTAGAACACCTGGCATAATTTTAATTATTTATTTATTCATTTATTTATTTTAGCATATCTTAAAACACAATTTTATCTCGTTTACATATAGATATAAATTCTTAGATATCTTTTAATCTTTTTACAATTGTAAATTTAGTTAGCATCGGGCAGGCGAAGAGCCACCCTGTGGATATACTGCCCGAAATGCCATTATTATTGTTGTTATTATTATTACAAGTACTGCACGTGTTTATATTCGGAAGCAGATGGACGGCCGGGACCTCAAACAAGAGTCAAGTGTGTCCTTGTGGTTAAGTACTTTCAGTCTGGCTTGGTTCCCAGCCATGCACTAGGATAGAGGTTATGCCGAAACGTAGCATTGGGCCAGCAGCAATGGCAGTTACCTCAGGATCGAGGTGGCTATGTGTATCAGAGACCTTGACGAGGTCGCATCTCTACATCTCCACAGCTTATCTCCAACTTTGGGCAAATTCACTTATAGAGTAGTGGAAGGTCGCCAAAGCAAGGCTTTACGGGACATTAGGGACTGGGGTAATCCTGTCACCAATTCCGTGAGACGTGGTGTACCAACTGAGGTGGGGCACGGTGGGTAGTGACAGAAGCCGTAGGGATTACTAGATGCTTTTTAGGCAGGAGCAGATGGTTGGACATGATCAGAAGGAGTGAAGGGGACCGTGCTGGATGAGCAGTTTGTGTTCTAGGAATTGTCTGTGGGGCAAACAGGACAGGCGAGGAAGGCGGGGGAGGGGGCGAGGCAGACTGGCCATCCGGGGAGGAGGGAAAGGCGGGACTGTCGGGCAGGGTGAGAAGAGACCCTATTAGGAAGATAGTGGAGGGATTAGCGATTTGATGTTGCAGTGAGCCACCCACAACACGGCGCTTGGACCACATCGAAAGCTGTCGAGGATAGGGAGATCTAGTGGTCTTATGGTCCATGGCGCCAAAGGAACCTCTCAAGATCAGTGCTTAGGCTCTTGTATTCCGTGTAAGACATTCTGCCAACCCTTCTAAGCGTGTACTGTTCGAATACAAGGGAATCGAGGGCATGTATATGCGTTCAGACAAGGTCTGCTCCTGTAGACCACATCTTCCCTGTGTATGAAAAGTCACTATCCAATGCACCTTTCGGGAAAAAAACAAGGTTTTTTGTGGTTCTGGCCCCTGTTATCGAGCCTGAGTCGATCAGAATGTCGGTGGAAAGAACCTAGTGGTTAGGAGACAGTTTGCAAGAAGTCGTAAAAGAATCAAAGACATAAAAAAGCAGACTGATTAGAAAGCTGGCACATCTCTGCTACCTCACTAAGTTCCACTCTGCTGCTATGAAGCGATAGTTCTCCGGTGGCTGGAAGGCATCGTAGAGGCTTGATGTATCTGCCATGCAGTCAACAAATTGTTTTGAAAAATAAGCTGAATGACGAAGAGTCATTGGCTTTTGAAGCCAGATCGATCCAGTCAGGAAAATCCTCCAACACCCAGAAGTCCCCAGCAGTTCTTCGCCAAGCAGTTCTGCTGGTACAGCTTACTTTTCCATGGGACAACAATATGGTATGGGAATGCAAGAGAAAACTGGCTCGAAATGCAAACCTGGAAACACGGAGTGAAGACGTCCGAGGGTGACCGTGCCGTGTCTCTCCACAGGAGTTGGAAGCCGTGTTTTGGGGCAGATCTTGTTTTCCCCACCTTGGTTTGTTTCTTTTTTCCCCATCCTGGACTAATGACCTTAATGAAGTTTTAATCTCAATATATAACCGTAGCCTATGATGGAAACAATTTCTTTGCGTGTTTATAAACAATTATTGAATGAGGTTTTTGTGTTATCCAGAATAATCAAGGTCGAGGAAGGGGTTATCAGCCGAAGCCGAAGTCATGTTTTTGCTTCTTCACTGACGGCAAGCAACACAAAGCGCCCGAACTTGACATGATTACCCTTAGTAATCATAAAAATCACAATTTCCTCGATTGTAATTGGTTTAAAAAACTCCTATTTTCCACTAATTCACTTGCCAAGTTGTTATCGGACATATGGGTTATTGACCAAGCTTGTTCGGTCAAGATGGCTGAATACTGGCCAAGTTCTTTTTTTGCGGGTTTATGGACCGAGACGGAGTCGAGGTCCATAAACGCGCAAAAAGAGACCGAGGCCAATATCCAGCCATCTTGACCGAACAAACTTGGTCAATAAAGGATTTATTATATTGCTTTCGGGGAAATTTTTCTTGCAGGACAGGGCGGGTAGTCCCGAGCGGGCAAGATAGCTCCATCTTGCCCGCTCAGGTAGCCAATCATAGCGCAGGATTTGATTCATCTTGCCCGCTCGCGGAGCTAGCCATATAATAAAGTTTGTTATTAGACAGTTTGTTATCGGACAGTTCAATAAGCCAATCACATTCAAAGTTGTAGTTACGTGCGTGCGTGCGTGCGTGCGTGCGCTTTTGTGTTTTTGGCGCCTAATTGCCGGTAGGGGGCGCAGTGGCCTTAGAATGTTTACATCTCTTTTGTAGGTATTTTAATGCAAATTTTCCCTTTCTTTCATAACTTGTCAATTCTTCTTTTCTCGGAAATTGTAATTTTTATGATTAATTGGTAATAAGACTTCGTGTCATCAAATTCGGTCTGTAATCATACTCGTGATAAACAAATCGGACTCCCTCTGCGCGGTCGTCCGATTTTGTTATCACTCTTATGATAACCGACCGAATAGGCCAATTGAGCTCGGGTCACGTGACCAAATTTTTCCTAGAAATTTTTTATATTATGGGCTATAGCTGAAAGAATGCCAGAAATGGAAAGAGCGCATCGAAAATATTAAAATGGCCAAGTTTGAGGACCCTGGAATTAAAGATGTAAGTTTATACAACACTTTAAATTTTCGGAAAATTTTGAAGATTTGTATGGAAAAACAACATTTTCCATACAAATCTTCTAATTTTTTCAAAAATTTAGACCCTCATAAAATCTCTGTCTTTAATGATGGGGGCCTCAAACTTGGCCATTTTGATATTTTCGACATGCTTTTTCAATTTCTGGCATTCGTTACGTTATAGCTCATAATTTTTATGAAAAGTAGGTCACGTGATGGCTTAGCTGCAAAAGGCCTATTGGACTCCACTCAGTCCTGTTACCACACAAATCATGCACCTCAGTCATGCGCGCATGACATGATTACCCGTGAGTGTCCTTGAAATGATTATTGGATAATCTGCAGCTAGATGACGTCACAGGCGCTGATTTTGAAAATCCACTGTAGGTTTTCGGCCGATCAGAAAAGAGATAGTGAGTTCAATGTATAATAATTACTGATATTTTAGCCTGATCGCGAAGCCCGGCCAGTGAGGAAATTCTGAATAATTCGGAGAGTAAAGCGATCGAAGCGGGACGAGCTCGCCAGGAACCTGTTAATACGTTCTGTCGTTTTTGTTCACACAGATGTCGATCACCTTACTTACATAGTTATGAATGACCTCTTCGAGGAGCTGTCCTTTATAACGTTCTTGACAGAATGTTTACAGATCTTGCTGGATATATTGTCCGTGAAAACAAAATGATTGTAACTGGCAAAAAAGAAAGCTACTTTTGGAACCACTCTAGTTTGCATTATGAATGAAAAATGAAAATGAATGAAAGCATTAAGGCAGACTTTCCTAAAAAATGTTTCCAGCAACCTGCTGTATTGATTCAATAATCGAATTGTCCGAGCTACGTGCTTTGTAAAAGTGCTCGTTAGCATGGTTACCACCCACCAGATTTAGGTCCAAAAACAGCTTCTCTAGCAAACAGCCTTTTCTATGATCAAAGTTGAAAAGCTTTTGATAATTTCCATGAAGCACCGTAAAATGTTTAGAGAAAATACATTTGGATATTCGTGGCTTAGCGGGAACACCTACTATGCCTACGTGTACGTATTATGCAGGCTTTCTCACACTACGAATCAAATAGGATAAACGTGAAAGAGCGAACGAAATATGAAACAGAGAAAAAAGGAGAACGAGCTATTAAAGTCCGCAGGTGAGTTCTCGAACACAAACGTCACCATGGTAACGTACGCCCCTACCTGGAAGTTGTCTCATGCATAGAGGTTATCTGTACATATATGTCTCGGTTCGTGTGCCTATTTGACAGCACTATTTTAACCAGTTTGTTTGGATATTTCAGTGCCTGAGTAAATGAAACTAACCTTTTTTATTATTATTATTTGATTACTACTGCAGTTTCAGAATTTGAAAATATTATTTTTTTAATGTGAAAAATTGCACCCCCTGATCGGCGGGAAAAATAGAAGCATGCTCTTCATGCATTTGGTCACAGTTTCACAGTTACGTGCAAACGTTGAAAGTATTTACACAGCTGGTTGCTCTTCTTTATCCCAGAACTGAATTAGCATTGAACTTTTTTCTTAACATCACATAATTTACCAGCTGAGCAGTGAATACGGCTGGAAAAGCATGGCTCCTCTTTTGCACCTCGTCAAAGTGTGTAAAGATAAGCTCAACCGCACTTGTGCTCAAATTTTATAGACTCTTTATCTTGTCTTTCCTGACATCATTTGCGAGGAAAAAAGGTAAATAATTCTAAGTTTTCGACGATATTTGGATAACATGCATCAATTATTCATTACCACTGTGGAGTCTGTCAGAATCTGTTCGCTCGACTGTCAGGGAAATGACTAGGCTTGGGAAATGAAAGCTGTCGGCAGAATACTCTTTAGTCTGTTTTCTAAACATATACATACAGCTGCTTGCTGAACTTCATTTGGCTTCTCGAAAATAACTATTCCTTTTGTTTAAGCTTTTGAAATACCGAATGATCTCGTTTGTGAATCGCTCATAGACAAATTTAAATAATTTGCCGGCAGGAATTTCTTGTTTCCACTCCAGAAAAAGGCAAATGACAAGGCCATTAACTTTAATAGTGGGGTATTTTTTCGCTGTTGTTTACCGACAAGATCACAAGCGAAGAAGCCGGAATTTCGGAGTTTCTGGCTATTTTTTATAAATCCCGCGGCTGCTTCGGACAATTTTCTTTTTCACACTTGCAGGGTAACGTATTGTTAGAAAGAACAAAAGTTTTTGTCGCTGCAAAATAGTTATTTTTGTCGCAATTTTTGATGTTATCAGGCTTAACCGGTGGACGTTTATTCTGCGATTCACTGCCTTCTTTTGCAGGCTCCAAGTGAAGATCGATTAAGAGAACTAAATTGCTCAGGAAGAAATCTGGATAAATTAGTCTGAAAGCAAGTTTTCACCTATCCATCTAATTAGGGACGCAGACGTGCGCCTTCGGCCTTGATGTTGAGCCTTCGGTGTTGACATTTAAGTGGTCACACGCGAAAGATGGCGGAGAAGTCTCTCGTATACTTCTGTTCGTTTTGTGGCCTTATACTCTTCTCTAGTTGTAGGGTTAGCGCAACAGAACTGACAAGCGACATGTAAGTGAACCAGATTTCTTTTGCGGTTCATATTTTTTGTGATTGCTGCTTCTCTGTGGTTTTAACTCAACTGATCGCAAACTAGCGAGGAATGATTTTCAAAATTTGACGCTCTAGGGTAAGAAGATGGGCAAAACGCATCGGATCAGAAGCTGCTGAATTTACGGAGAATGTGACCGGTGCAAAATACTTAAAACAGGTATCAGCGAGACTCGTATTTCATATCGTTTCATGTTTTTCATGGTGATGAGCTATTAGTATCATTCAAAGTTTGTTGAACTTACAGGCATATGAAAACTTAACGTTGACGCCAGAAGAGGTGCATGACGAAGTTCTCAACAAAATGAGAGAAGAAATGAAAGTTTTCTTCAGCAGCAAGACATCTTCATTAAAGGTATGGAGGCAGAAATCTTGGTGTGGTCGCTACAGATTAGGTAAAATCCATTTGAAATTAAATCCAGCGTATAATGTTTACAATCCCGTAAATTGACAGCACTTTCACCTGAACCTTATATCAGGAAATCATACTTCGTGTCGGGAGCGCTGATTGACAAGACTGGTTGCGATTTCATTATTTTTGTGCGATTCCTGTCATCTTCTAGTGCCTTAAAACTGGCATTGGTAATACCTTTTTGATATAATGTTTATGAGCCATGCAGAAGGATTTTTTTATTTTTCGGAGTTAAAGCTTTAGTTTTAGCTTAATTTAAATTCACGACAGCTGAAGATGTTTTTCGGCTTGAGCTTATTATCCTTGATAAATTTGCGGTCGATATTTTTGTATCGTATAATTTAGTTTTGAAATTACTTTACATGTATACTTTCCTAACTTAGAATTCTTTATTACAAAGCCAAATTAAGAATAATCAGACGCGATTTCGCAAGTTTAAAATTTACCCATTTAACAGCTTTTCGAGTTTTACAGTCAGAAACGGAAGGGGTCTAGAAGAGGCGCCGAAATTATTTTGTCGCTCCCGAAAGCTGCTGCTTCCTACTTGATCGGCGCGTTTCAATTTGTGTCAAAGTTTTTTTTTTTATTTAAATTAAAGTGAGTGTGATCTTAAACCTGCAGGTAAACATTTCAAAACTCCTTCCTGAACGGAGCTCGTATGAATAATTGAAAAATATTCTACTATTTAAGCTATATATGTTTAGTGACGGTGCAACATTAGTTGTGTTTGTAAGCTTACGAATTCTCAATCACAATCCTAGCCAGAATCTTAAAGTTAAAAATTTTTTTCACGCGGTTTGTTCGTATTTTATTGTGCTACTGTCATTGTAATTTCTGGATTTATAAAATTTTTGTGAAATCTATTTGCAGTTTTGATAAATACATTTATATACAAAATTGTGGATTTTGATTACCAAATAGACGTATTCAGCTTTCCTATTTTGTCAACATTGTTATGAAAATAACTAATTTGCAATGAGAAATAAAATTAGTGCTCTCTCGGTAACTTGTCTAGAGACGATGGAAAATTATATGCTAAAAGATCTAAATAATTATAAAATAATATGGAGCAATTAAATTTTGTTTGGAACTCTTTCATTTATAGAAATACTAAATTTTTGTTGTATCTTTGTTGTGATATATACAAAAAATTATATTGCAAAGAGCTTTATAAATTCTGATGTACCCCCTCCCCTATGCCATTTACCACTACTAATTTGGAAAATTTGGAATGATTTATGTTTAGTTTTAAATTAGGGTTGTTGCTCTAGACAGCTTGTCTGCTGTCCATTTGTTCAGAAACAAAATATATATGAATGAGAGAAATTTGCATGTAATATTAAAATTCATTAAGCTGACATAGGTAACTATATTCCCTTATACATGTATGTTCCAGTGATTAAAGGCAAAGGAGTAGAAAAGTAAATACAAAAGAAAAAATGAAAGTTGACTTTCACAATTTATTTTCGTGAGAAAATTAGTTAAATGAATGATCACTGGACTGCAAAAGTATTCTGCATCTTTTAGAGTACTGTGACGTGATAGTGTGGTTAAAGTTCTGACTAGAAACTGCGGCTAAAGGGATTGTTTAGAGTTTCTCTGCCCCATGGAGGCCTCTTTTATGCTGCCTTGGCATTGTAGGCTTAAAGCAATTTTGATACTGGGGAGAGGGGAGGGAAAGTGTGTAGGGAAGGCTAGGAAGGGGAAACCTCTCACCTTTTCCCTCTTCCCATCCCTCCCACATTCCCTCTTTCTTCTTTTTCTCACTTTCCCCACTCCCCTAGCTAGAGAGCCTCTGCAGGGAAGAGAGCTTGGAAATTATTGAAATATTGTTCTACCAGTAACATCCATGTGCAACACAATGATAAGGAGGAAAATATTACCCAGGAGAATAATTTACTCGGCAGAGATGTCAGAAAAAAAAAACTTTTTGAAAGGTTTATGTACAGCTTTTGAATTCAGGTCATGTCATAATGTTGTATGAGAAGATTACTGGGCAAGTCAAGAGTATATGTAACTTGTTGCAAGTCTCACTGATAATATTATTATTACGTGTTTACATGACTAAACAGAGGGTAGCAAATTTTAACAAAATTCGCGCATCACATAACACTTATAGCTACTTTGAGCAATGTTATTTTTTTTATAAATTCACGAATCTGCACTTATGTCTTTTAGCCACATATTTTCATGTGTGACTAATTTTTGCCCTCATCATGTTTCATGCATAAATGCTTTGCCATCTTCTATAAAATGGTACTGTTCCGACAGTTTATGTCGGAGTTGTGACCACTGTAAACTGACAGGCAGGTGTAAGTTTAGGTCTCAACCTTTGGTGTGCGGTTTACGGTTAGGGTTAGGGTTTTAGGAGCTTGAGATCATGTGTACTAAAGCCAAGTCATCTGTGGTTGAGTGTCGATCGATACCTCTCGATCGATACCCTCGATCAACATCTCAATCAACACTTGATTGACAGTCTGTTGATAGTCGGGCGAGTGTTGATTGACTCATGTATTGATCAACACTCAATGGCATGCCTGCAAAAACTAATCAACTCTTGACTGACTGTCGAGTGAGATGTCAATCGAGTGTCGATCAAGTGTCGATCTAGTGTCAACCAATGTGTTGATCAAGTATTGAAAGAGTCAATCAAGGGTCGATTGAAGGTATCAATTGAGGGTGTCAATGAACACTTGACCACACAGGATACCTTAAGAACACATGATCCCAGGCTGACCCCTTGTGAAAACCTACTAAGGATCCCATAGGATCCTATAAAATCTTAATCTTATATATTAGATCTCTTAAGATCCTAGAAAGGAATCAGGAATCTAACTAGAATCCTGTAACAACCACTAGAACTAGCCAATATCCTGTGTCATCCTATTGGAAGGACTTGAAGGATCCAATAAGATTTTCAAAAATGTTTGCGGCTTAATCTTTGCAAGAACTTCAAATTGAAAGATCTTTGAGAATCCACATGAGGATCCCAACAGACTTTCATCAAGATCTACAGAGAATCATTTTTTAGAAGGGATTTTAAGATAATTCTCGCACGGGATGTCCCATTTTTGTTGGTTTTTTGTGACTGTTAGAACAGATGGTTTGAATGTTTGGCTGTTGATTTGAATAGCTCTATTTGCCTTCCATTGCATGATTTTGGTTAGATTGCTCAGCTGATTTTTCTTTGCCTTTTGACTTCCAGAGGTCAGCTCTTTTGTGATGTTGATGGTTTCAATATTGTAATATTGTCATATACCTGATAGTCAGCTGTCACCTTTTTCTGAGTCAAATGTATCGATGTCAGACATAAAGGATTCTTTTCAAAGATGACCCAGCTGACAATTTCTTAAGACTGAAAATTTCAAATATGCATGTAACAAGAATAATTCTAAACTTTCTGATACATACATCTCTAAATTCCCCATCCCACAATTCTGTTCCAGAAGATATCCATCCTCCCCCAACAGAAGGGATTGGAATTTCCTGGAGTTAGGTGGGTTCTGTAAGACCAAAAGCTGTGAAGAAATATATGAAACTTAATTGGAATTTCCAGAGGGGTGGGAGGTGTTAGAAAAAAATCCCTCTATGGATATTTTCTGGAAATATACAATAGACGAAAACAAACCTATTCATTCAGCATTTTCTTCAAAAGCAGGACATTTGTCCATATATAAGATGAATGTCCTGTGAGACTAATTTTAAGTTCAAGTGTACATCTATGTAGTTCTAAGTTTCTCAACAGTGGTACACTTGAGGTTAACAAGCTAATAAATTGAAGGGGGCCTGAAAAAAGCTTTAAGTGACTTCTGATAAATTGTTAGATTCTCCTTCCAAATTGCCTTGTATTCCCTTGTGAGACACAAGGAGAGTTTGACTTTACATCAGCAGTTACTTACTAGGGCCTTATACTCCACACCCCTTTAATTTGTGAGCTACTCATTAAGCTTGGTATCTTAATTCCATTTTATAGAAATTGGTGGAGAAGGCAGAGGATGCTTACTGCAAATACAAGTACAATAAAAACTTGAAAGTAAGGTTTCTATATTGACAGTGTGGTAAACTTTATAAGTCTCAGAACTCACAATTAAGAATATGTTTTAGCTATGGCTTTTTATGATTTAACTTTAAAATTGGCTTAGCCACCATAGTATATGTGATCCATTATACCATGCTCTACAAATATGGTAAGCATAATGTGCATATTATTAATTTTTGGGGGCATAATATTTTATGTTTTCATTTTAGTTTTCTCTATATATAAACAATAGCCTCCATATGGGGCGGGAATATGCTTGGATATTTGTCCATGGACATTATCTGTTCTGAAAAGTGAACAGTTCTCTAAGAGCATGTTTATTATCCTTCAAATATTTTTGAAAATGGGGAATTTCACTTGGATATTTCCCAGTTTTAGGTGGGGAATATTCAGTCATGTGATGCATTTAGACCAATTGCGTGTGAGCAGAAGTATTTGATGGATGATAATCGGAAGTGTTTCTAATAATTTAACAATTATTCCTCTCATGCTTGTTGGATCTGAGATGATTATAGCCAACTTGGCACTATGTGCCTTGTTCACTATCTACCATCTCATGTCCAACGTGCGCTCGTGGAATAATTGTTGAACATTAATTTGTTTATTATTTTAAATTTCAGCTGAGTGAAGAAGACTATCCAAATGCTAAGGATTTGGATAAGTATCTTAATAAGAGTGGTCTGAAATTGGAATACAATTCTACCTTCAAAAATGCCATCAGCTTTAACAAGAGTGTTGTTCATGTCCCTACAGATGTCTATAATGGAGGTAAGGTCACATTTGACAGTTTTCAATACTCTTTACATGTAGCTTGCAATACAATACTGAAACTTCATATAGTAAATTTGGAGGCCTCCATGGCTTGTTTTCAAGTGGAATGGTATTCTAAAAGGATCTTCCATGACATTTATAGCCAAATTTCACAGGTCTCATAGTCTCCAATGTTTTTAGTGCAGAGTGCACTATTGGGATGGTTTAGGGGGCTGCTGTTTAGTCAGGCACTATGTTCTGACACAATAAGGTGTAAAATTTAATGTTTGTTAAATTAATTAATTAATTTCAATTAATCAATTAGTCTTGTGGGAAGGGGGGCTGGGTGGGGTAGCTAAAAGGTGCCCATGTGCATTACACAAAACGTGTCATATCTACGTTACTTTCTTCGATAACATGACAAAAGTATATAATTATATGGTTTTGCAAATCTCATGCTATCCTTGTGGTGCTATTCTCTTAAAAACAAAAGCAATTTGCTCCAAACGCATGCGCAGATTAGTTAACGTCAAAGGTCGACTATATGTTAGGTGAAAGTTACATTTCATTGGGACTGCCCATGAACGTTGAGTTCTTTTCCTTGTGGTTGAACATAACATGTAAGACGCATGCATTCTAGCATTGCTAGTGTGATTAACTCCGTTCTCAAGTTCAGATGCATTCTTTTTTTATTTTTTTGTTATGAGTGGTACCACACTCTTGTTTTGGCTGGGGATAGCAGCTATATTTCAGGTAACGTCAGGTCTCCTTTTTTGTTGCAAAGAATGCTACTGTGGCTTCGTATCTTCAGGATCCTTCCATAGCTCGATTCAAGAAATGTCGTCTGTTGTGTGTTTGCCAGGTTTCAAATAAAGAATAGAAATATATTGCTTCTCCTTAGCAGCTTGTTTGTTTCCTCTTATATGAAGGAGAGCCAAAAGTTCATATTCAGCCGAAACTTTCCCGCATTAGTTACATGTAAAACTAGTGAATTTGTGACAAAAGAAACTTCGTTATTATTGCGGCAGATTCGGTGGGACTTACTGAAGCCGGTTATTAAATTTCATCAGTCGATGAGGTGACTCGCGCATGGACGTGGGATATAATTTCGGTCAAGTAAAGATGTCTACCTTCAATACTTCTCGTTGAAACACTCCTCAGTTGCATTACTTAATAGCATTGTGTATAAGTTTTACATGGTTTTATTGTTAACACCAAAGCTGGCAACAGAATTAGAACACACTATTCTGTGACTGGACGTGACTATTTGATAATTAGATTAGCAGATATTTAACTTTTATATTCCATTTATTTCCAGCAGTGAGTAACAAAATAGCCATCTTTCTTATATTTTCGTGGAAACAAAGGTATCTTGTTGGATATACTGGCAAGGAAAACAAAAGTATCAAATTAGAAACACTGACGTGAAAAGTAAAATTGTCACATTTGCTACAAAATGAACGAAACTCAACATAAAATACCACGATAAATTTAAAACCATCTAGACAAATGGTAATTGTAAGTTATCGTTGGGCCTTGAAAGAAAACACAAACATGAAACATACACACTGTTAAGATTATGTCTTATCAAGTTTTTGTCCGCTTATATTCTGCAAAGGGGAAAAGGCCTAGTTGACTACCAAGGGAGAGAACGACATGGGTGAGGACCTGTGTGACTACTGTATCAGAGCCGTAAATTACACTCTGCACTATCTGAGATTGTCTCACTAGTTGGAACATGTCTCAATTTCTTTTGCAAGGCTATGAACTCATAAAAGTAACATACCATTTGTTGAATTCACTGTTCTTGCCATCTAATTTTTCTCAAAGCTCTGTCAGAGTGTTTTGTTTGCAAACGAAGCTAAGAAAGTCTCAATGCGAGCACAAGACGTACAGACTCTATTAAGAGCCGTTCAGATAATGATGATGATGATGATAATAACAATAACAATAATAATTATAAAACAAATTGGGACCTAAAAACCCTTTGAAGTCTCAGTGTCCCAATTTAAAAAGTCAAAATGTTTCAGGCTCCCAAAGAAAAATGCTAGTCTTGCCTTCTTGCAAGGTGTTCCTAGTTTAAAATGTTTGCATTCAGTAAAGAGATATGATATGTTTTTGGGCTTGGAAGTTGAACTGTGAATATTTTATTTACAATTGGCAGCTTCAGAGATTGTCAATGGAATCAGCTGGACATCAGCTCTGGATACTGTGTTTGATGACAACCGACATGACGACCCAAGCTTGTCTTGGCAATACTTTGGTTCAGATAAGGGATTTATGAGAACATATCCTGGTATGATATTCAATTATTTGTGTTAAAACAGAGAACAAAAAAAATATATTTTGTAATTATATCATTTTTTAACTTAACTGTAGACATGCATGTCAAACTGGCTGTCACACACTAAAACTAGCTATTTCTTTTCAGCCAAACGCTGGGACAATAACAATCCAAATCATGTTGATTTATATGATGCCAGGAGACGACCTTGGTAAGGGGGTACAGAATTTGTTAGTATGTAGGTATCACAAAGTTATGGAAAGGTGAT